>NC_134702.1:188319520-188622550 GCF_043290135.1 Rhipicephalus microplus
CGATTCAGTGCACTTTGTACGCTTTCGGATAATCCGCAGATATTGTCACCTTTCGAGAATATTAGATGCTACCATATCCCACGCTCAGCGCTCGTGCGATACTGCTGAAAAGTGACAAAGTTCGTGCAGCCCCAGTGAACAAATGATTCTATCGTTCTTAACGTAGGAATGAAGTTGTTGCTAGAAGATAAGGAGAGATGAAAGGAGACATGTCGATTTCTGACTCGTACTTCCTGGGAATGAAGAGCTGCTAAAGGCCGATGCGTTACATTGATAATTCTTCTATGTTCTTGCTTTTATAATCTCTGTGGGCTGTTGTCTAGCGAAGCTTGTTTACGTACACGTCGCGGCGGAATTATAGTGTAAAAATATTACCTGCTGTGCTCCGGTTTTAGTCGAAATGACGCTTTTCGGTGCTGCTGAGATTCTCATTTCATGAAAACCGTATATGCATACCACTGCACCGAACTGCCTGTCATACATGGGTACATTGAGTACATAGCCTTCTGCAGTGGACTAAACTTTTTCTAGTTTTTCTTTGTTGAAGCTATACGAGTGTACAGTTACGCTCAATGTCAGTTGCAATATTTTCTAAGGACCCAAAATCTTAAAAGGGACACTGGTAAACGTTAAAATGCTTTAGAATACTAGCAGGGGAAACACTGTACACTTCACCACTTTATTGTGCTGGCGCCGCTTTGCCCCCACTGTTGGCCTCATTTTGAGCTGACAACAAGATGTAACTTATATTGGGGACGACTGTACGTGCTGTACTGTGCAGATCAAATTAATGTCGTGAGCTCGCATTTTTCTGGGCGTGGTGCGGGCATATACGGTCCCATCTCACGACTGCATATTGACGATATACTCATTTGGGTGACGAATTCTTGCGCAGAAAAACAAGAAGTTCTTCGACGTACGTCATCGTAATGGACCACTGTCGGAGGACCTGTCGACGCCGAAGGCGGCCCGGGGCACGCCCGATGGCAGCTGGCCTTTCGAAGTGAACAGCCCGAGTGAGTATACGGTTCAGTAGCCTGGGCACCTTATCTGTTTTGTACATTATGAAATCCAATCCTGATGGAGTTAAATGGTTTCCAACGTGTTTAAGATAATGAAAGCTCGCATAATGAGGTGATGTTAGTAGGTCTCCTATAACTTGGCAACGAGATTCATTTAACCCTAGCTTGTGAGGTAAAAAACAGTTTTAAAAACAGACAAGCAATAAGAACTAAGTACTCGTCTTGTTTTAGCGCTGTTTTTACATCCCCAAAAAACATGACAAGTTCTTATTTTTTTATTCTTCATTTGGAACAATCAAGTTGAAACGTGTAGCCATCGCCAAGTAATGGTGACAACTACTTCGTTTATTTTCCATTTCAATAAAAATGTAGCAAACCTTTCTTCGCCTTTCCACCGAAACTTTATTGTGCCCGGCATTCCATAAACGCTTCCCCACTTGCACGGAGAAGTGCTCGCACTGGGCCCCGCCGTGGTGGTCTATAGTGGTTAAGGTACTCGGCTGCTGACCCGCAGGTCGTGGGATCAAATCCCGGCTGCGGCGGCTGAATTTCGCGACGGAGGCGATAATGTTGTAGGGCCGTGTGCTCAAATTTAGGTCACATTAAAGAACTCCCGGTGATCAAAATTTCCGGAGTCCACCTCTACGGTGTCTCTCATATCCATATGGTGGTTTTGAGACGTTAAACCCCAGATACCAAAGTGCCCGCACTGCGAAGAAGATTCTTCTGACATTTTCCACACGATGTTGGCATGTCAGAAAACTACCAACCTCATCATTCTACGCAATCCTTCCCGGGAATACTCAAAGGCAGCCCTGTTCGGCTGCTCTGACTTGACGGCGCAACGCCGCCTTGTTAAACGTGCCCGGACCACGGCCCGACGGCAATGAGCGTCTGTAAAAGGGTGCCCGCTTAATGCTTGTACGAGACATCCCCTTAAAAACTGCTCCCCACCCTCCCAATACTTAACCTAAAGAACCTAAATAACTGAATTAAATCTACCTTATTAGCACCATCCACTTTCTCGTCTAGTTTACTTGACCCTGATTCTTTTAAGCAAATCGCGGCTATACGGGTGCTCCCATGTTACCGGCTGTGGGCCATAATGAGCAAGAATGTCTTAACTGCTACACGGCATCAAAATTCAGGAGCCCCACGCTACCTGGAAAATGGGTGCAAGCGACGCGTGCCCGTAAAAGGCGTACTTCTTTCTGTCGCACAGCACAATTATCTCTCCCAACCTCCATGTCGGACTTTCACTGACATGTCTAGCAGTGCAGCACTTCCGTTGCTGCAGGTAACGATGAACACTGTGCGTTCATATCAAGGCAACAGTGAATTGTGGTGACCTGAAGTGATAAGTCACTTCCATAAACTCGATAAAAAATTATATTGCTGCTTCAGGAAATGCTGATCGCCAACAAGCTAGCGATAGAGATAGTTATCGGGAAAACGGCACATGCAAATACCAATGCGAACAACGTACTTTCCAGGCCCGCACTTATTTACGCGTTTCTTTTTCTTTTCTCTTTCTTATGTTTCGTCACGCCAACTGGACAGACTGCATTGGTGAGGCAATGTGTGCTTCACGTGAATATTCAGAAAAGTGCTTGCAGCTGTTTAAGCTCTCCCACGTGGCGCTCATAGGTTGTTTTACCCTTTTTCTTTTTCTGCACTCCCGTGCTGTTTCGCACCGCTGCGATCACGTCAATGTGAATTTATAACAATTTCCCACAATTCAGTATGCACAGCTCTAACTAGGCTTACTCTTCTTTTTTTATGAACACAGGCTAATTATTAAAAGCAATCAAAATTGAAGATATAGGATGCTCATTTGCGGAAGGTTTATATATTTCAAAACAAAAGAAATATTCCACATGGTTGTGAACCTGATGAATAATAAATCTACGGGGCTCGTCAAAGTTCCCATGCACGTATTCCTTTGGCGCGGCGGGGCCTGGGAACTTTGGACCCCCGCCATCCTGTACATCGTCTAGGTAAAGTTCAAAGTCTGTTAAAAGCTCAATATTGAAGTAAACAGAAAGGGAAGATATATACAGGAAGATACAATTAAAAGGTATGTGCTTAAAAGAAAAGATGAGCAAAACGTGCGCATTTTCAAAAACATGTTATGGAAAAATCGCCGTTAATTCCTTTTAGACGGACACCCCGATGTATACAGTGCCAGTAGCTCTTATGATGCGCGAACGTAACGGCAAAGCACGAAAAAGGAGCACACATGACAGCACAGGATCCTCCACTCTGCACCAAGGATGATAACGATGGGATAACATGAAGAGAAATTAAGCCCACGGTTCTGGGACGCTGCCATGTTATTGTTACACTTGCACGGGCACGTAAATAAATGCAGAGCACAGTATGTCAAATGACGCGTGCTATGTTTGAGTCTGAGATAGCGCCGAGTGCTTCTGTGGTCGTCTGTTTCTTTTGCAGGTAGCTCCAAGGTGGCCATACCGCCGTCAAACATTCCGAACACGGACACTCCTAAGGAGGGCTTTGCCTTCAAGTGAGTGGCCATTGGGATGTTTTTGTGTGTTCCTGTTGGTAGCATGAGCGGCTATCGCTCTCTGAATAAAGTAGAAAATGTTTAGGGCTCATTTCTTTGTTTTACACAGAATTAATGAAAGCCTGTGGATACTGATGCCACGAATGGCGTTGAGGAGGTTGTTTGTACTGTTGAAGTGTATTGTAAAATTGCAATATATATGTGAAGAAAGTCAATCGCAAAAAAAGGAAACATAGACCTGGCAGGGATCGAAGCTGCATCCTTTGGACTGTCCGCCCTATGCTCTTACCAGCAGGCCTGCAGTGGTAGTCACGTCATTTGGTATTTATGAGCATGATGTATGAGAGTGCTAGTCGGCCTTTAAAGGGGCTCGAACGGCTGCTTCGATCACCTGTTCTTTATCGCTATCACTCGCCGTGTAACACCACTAGCGTTTGCTGTAGACTTGTCCAAAACTACAATGCCACCGCTAAATTTCGACCTCTTTATGCCTTAGAGGCTCTTTGGTGGTTGTTTCGACAGAGCTTGATTGCTATGCCCTGCCATGAATAGCGCACCGGCTGGGCCGTCTGTTGTGCGCTTCGAGCGAACGACTGGCTGAATTCATGGTCACTCAGCAGATTTAGCGAGACCACAGGCTGTGCAATTACAGCCTGTGTTAATGTTGCCCGCTGAAACGTCAAAGCAAAGGCAGGCCAGATCGACTGACTCAATGCTCGTCATAGCTAGACCATTCCCCTTTAGTTTCCTACTTTTGCATTTGCTGCAACTTTGTCCGCAGTAGGTGTGAGACACCGACCAGCTCGGCGGCCTCTCCGAGTAGGGGCGAGGGACCCGTGAGCAGCGGCCGCTTCAGCGCTACGCCAGCTCCTCTCAGCAGCTGCAGCAGCGGACAGCGCAGGCCCCGCCGCTTCCTGGCACGCCCAGTCCGCTCTCGTCAGCCTTCTTCGATCGCCACGTCGCGCGATCTGATCAAGCCTCTCATCTCCAGGTGTGGCATCGGGACAGGAGTCTTGAACAACAGGCGTAAGGGCCATTCTACGCGCTACCCGCACGGCCGCAACGAACGTGCCGGGACCCCTGCCGATTGGCGACGCTCTTTCACCCCTCCCCCCCCCCCCCGCTTGGGGGTGGCAGGTAGGCCGGCGCGTGCGTTGCGGCTGTGCGGCTAGCGCGTGGAACAGCCCTAACACGCGAAACCTATCTCAGGCAGTAGGAATCGCGTTTAACAGCTTAACTTCAGAGCACCTTTAACAGGAGACAAAAGAGAAAGAATGACTTAGTTTACCCTGCTAAGCTTTACCCTGGTAACTCTCAAGTCGTAGTTTTCGTCGTCATTTGTTCGTTATTGGAGGAGAAAGTTGACGATCAAGTTTCATTCTTAAATTTCGCGCCGACATCTCCGCACGTGACGTCACTATTTGAAAATTTATTTTGCGTAATTTCTCGACATTGGTGGGATTATATTCAACGGAACGTGGTACATCAGGTCTATGGTCTCCACGGATGACAAAGTACTTCATTTTCACCGATCACGAACTACGTGGGACCCAGAAGATGCTTTTGAAATCAATGTCATCATGTTGTTTTGTGGGGATCTCAAGGTGGCGTCTCTATCCACATTTCGTTTTCGGGCGTTTGCTCGCTTACCAAGAGCCGTCTAGCGGTAGGAGGGGCGTGTTTGGGATTACGAAATTCTTCTTTACTAAAACGCAAATTTTTTTTTCTTCTTTAATGCTCATGCGGTAATACCGTAACCTTAAACGGGTCCTGCAACACTTTTTGATCGCGGTCATTCAACGTAATTAAACTGCCTGAAAAGACTAGGACACAAGTAAGAACTACATAGAACACCATCAGCGCGCATTGTCTCGTCTTGCGGTAAACAATGCGGATATGCTCTAACACAGCATAGCATGCGTTGAGTTACTAAAGCCGACAATATTTCCATATCACTCAACCAAATGATAATGATTTCCGTTGCTGCTAGCATGGCGTGCGTGTGTCGAATCGCCAAGTTGCAATGCTTTCTGTTTTGAATTGCGGTAAAGACTTATTTTAGGTACAGTTCTTAATGCGTATGTGTGTATTGTATGTGTTCTGTAAATTCTGTGTTCTGTATACTTTAAATCGGCGCTTTAGAGAACATGGTAAAGTATTCGGAGATCAAAGATGATCGGGCCACAACATCGAGGCCCGGTGTGCAGTACGATTGTAGCCTGGACATGTCCAAATTTCGTGAGTGCACTTCACGTTGCTGCATTAGGTGTTGTAGATGAATGTAGTTGATGTACATGTACATATAGTGTTAAGGATGGTTACATAGAAGAATAGAAGGAATATAGTATACCATTCGAATCGACGACTTATGGCGTCTGGATAAAGCGCTTGTGCACACTTAATCGTCCAATTTTTTTTGCACACAGGATGTGTTGAAGCTGTAAATCACGGGATGATACGTTGCCCGAAGAATGTCAGGCTTTCACTGTAGATTTTTTAAATGTATTACGTCATTGCCTGACAGCAGCGACGATGACGACTGCATCGTGGGTGGCCGGCAGCGAACACCGACCTGTGCCACCAGCAGCAGGTACTCGTCAGCGGCGTCCAAGACGCACCCTCCCGCTGGCAGGGCCAAGTTGTCTCTACCGCAGACGCGCATCACCGACCTGGTGCAATCGATCGAGTCGCAGCTGCTCAACCGGTCGACAAGGCCTCCAATGGGTGCCGTAAACACCGTCGGCGAAGGTGCCCATCTCAAGAAGTCCGGGGTGAGGATTCTGCGAGTGGTTCCTCTAAGCGCTGAACGGCAGACAGATGACTGCGCGTCGCTGGGTATTTTTGTTTTACGAAGTCCAGAAACACTGCACTATCTTCAGTGCCATGTTCTTTTCTTCTGTCCGTATCGAATTCGCTGCGCTGTCAATTATTCTACGATGTACATGCCTATAGTCTGGGTTCGCACGCCTCTAGCGTTTCACACACCTGGCTCATGCACCAGTGTCTACACGCAAGTAAGTATTACGAAGATGGCTTGGTCGACTGTTCGTATTGCACCTTGGAAACGTTGCAGCGATCAGGTACTAATAATATCCGGTGTTTCACGTTCGAGGTAGGAGGTAAGTTTATTTACAGAAAGGCAGAGAGGTCGGCCTGAGCGATAGCTTTCTCTAGCCTGCTACTCTACACTGGGGAAAGGGAAAGGGGAAAAGAAAGATTAATGGATGACGATGGTGAGATAGATAGGTGAATATGTAGTGTTATTTCTAGCTGAGACACATTTTATAGTCGCGCACATAGTCCAGTTGTTTCTAAAAAGGTAATAACTGCTCTTGTGACCGCAGTTGCACTGTTGGTGTCTGGCCAAGGGCCCAACATGGTCTCATCAGTTAATAACCTATTGCGATATAGTTCAGTAGAAGAAATCAGTGTTTGTAGTTCACGTGCGTATGCTGGGCAGACACAAAATATGTGCTCAAGTGTTTCTGGCACATCACAGTGTTCACAATTAGGACCGGTGTCACTGCAACCGATGATATGTGCGTACTACACCAAGATGAATGCGGTGGATCATACTTTTGAGTTGCCGTTTCAATTTAGGAGGCATGCGGAACCTCATTTCCGGGTCCCATTTGTGAAGTCGCTGGTGTCGCCGTTCCGGTTTGGTTCAGTGCTGAAGTGTGTAGCTGCGCATCACGCAGTGAAGCAGAAAGTTCGTGTCAGCTCGTGAAAAGGCAATGCGTACTTCAGGGACACTGCTTAAGGCATTTTTTAGCTTCAGAGTCTGCCTCTTTGTTTCACATCACGCCACAATGAGCGGGAATCCACTGGAAAGTTATAAGAGGGCCATTTATTGAAGCAACCTGAATAAGTTCTGTGATTTCTATTGCCAAGCTGTAATACGGACCTTGCTTCATGATGCAATTAATTGTTTGCAAAGCGGGTTTGGCATCACAGAAAATGCGACCAGGCTCAAGGTCGCTCTCCGGAAATAAACCTTATTGCCTCTCGGATAGCGACAAGCTCTGCGACAGTTGATGTGGTTTTATGGTACACTTTGAATCGTCGAGCGATATCCATGTTTGGGATGACAAAGGCTGCGGCGGAGGTGTTTAGCGTGGTGGATCCGTCGGTGTACACGTGCAGAGAATCACTGTACGTTGTATAAATGTGATATAGGGTCAGTTGTCTGAAGCCAATAGTAGAAATGAGCGACTTCTTCGTAATTCCAGGTATCGTAAAAGAGATAGGTGGTTTTGGCAGGACCCATGGAGGCACTGCAGGGGCATTTGGCGGAGAAAACCTTGATGGTATAATATTTTCATGCCGGGATATTACTCTTCAGAAACTGCAATCTGGGTGAGTGGCGGGTAGTACTGACAGTGGGTGCTGTCTGTGCCTGCTCAGTAATCGGAGGTGAACTCTAAGTGACTCGCAGAGCATGTATGCACTAATGGGACAAGCCCGAGCCTCTGGGATTGTCCCATTTGTTGAAGTGCAGCGCGGTAGACCCAAGCATCTTCGTAAGCATTGAGCTTGAACACTTTCTAGTGTCTTCACACAGCTAGGTCTCATATTGGAAAGCACGGGCATGCTGTATCAAACGTATCTCACAAATAGAGCATTGTACAATTGAAGTAGCGATGATTCTGATGGGCCCCATTTTGCTCCTGCTACGTGGCGAAGAATGAGAGCAAAGCTCTTCAATTTAGATTTAAGTACTGCGACATGCCTCGTCCACGATAGATCTCTGTGTACGACAACCCCAAGGAACTTGTGGTGCGTTACAGCAGGTATCGCTGTCTCATTAATAAATATCGGGTGTTGCGACATATGCTTGCGCGTGAACGCAAGCACTGCGGATTTGTCGATTGAAAGAGTGAGCCTCTGACGTCGTAGATATTTGTATGTGATCGTCACTGCATGCTGTAGTCGAGCTCGCAATTGCGGACGAGTAGTTCCGGATGCCCATATGCATATGTCATCAGCGTATGCAGTGATCTTCACCGTGCTGGGAAGTTCTGCTGCTAGGCCGATCATTGTGACATTGAATAGGATCGGGCTGAGAACTCCTCCTTGGGGTACACCACGATGAACCTTATATCGATCGGTGTCTCCGTTACTTGTCATGTAAATGGTGCGGTCCCTAAGGTAGCTAAAAATCCAAGCGTACAGTCGTCCACCGATGTCGAAATCCTCTAGTGCGTCAAGGATCGCATGAAGCAGCACATTATTGTAGGCACCCTTAATGTCTAAGAAGACCGCCGCCACTAGTCTGCGTCGGCTTCTATCCTCTTCAACGCTGGTGATCAAGTCGACCACACCATCAATGGCAGATCGGCCTCTTCTGAAGCTGTTCATAGGTGCAGGAAAGGAGTTGTTGCTCTCTAGAAGGCACTCTAATCGTGCCAGTACCATTATTTCCATCACTTTTCCGACGCAGCTGGCTAACGCGATTGGTCTGTAGGAGAAAAGTGCATAAGGACACTTCCCCGGCTTAAGCAATGTAATAATGCGACTGCATTTCCAATTAGCTGGGACTTCTCCTGACTCCCATGAGGTGTTATAATGAGATAACAGGATACGTCGTGCTTCTGTATCAAGATGGTTGAGTGCAGCGTACGTAATTCTGTCAGGTCCTGGTGTCGATGATCGGCGGGAGGCAGAAATCGCAGCGTCAAGCTCATGTATTGTAAAACGTACATCAAGGCGCGCGTCAGACGATGGAAGCCTAATGGTAGTAAGAAGCTCATTAGTGGGAAGACCACCAGTGGTGTCCACGATGAGGTTACAGTAGTCACTGGCTATCTCAACTTCTGTCCGTCCCTGATGTAGAGCAACAGCTTGAAATGGTTGACGTTGTTGGGGAGTTGTCTGCAAACTTCGTACCATCCGCCAGATCTTAGATAGAGGTTGCCTGGGGTCCAGAGATCCACAGAAAGTTCTCCAACGTTGCCTGTCAATCTTGTCAAGATGCCGAAGAACATGTCGTTGAGCTAGACGACAGGCGAAAGGTCTGAAGGTGACTTCGTTCATTTGTATCGGCGCTCAGCATGGTGACGGATTGCACGAAGGGCCTCGTATTGGGAGTGAACTGCTGATCTCTGCATCGGTAGGTTAACCTGTCTGGTTGTGTCACGCAGTGAAGAAGCAATGATGTTTTCTACCTCGGATGGATCAGACGTGTGCTCACAGCCAGACTTGACAGATGCCTTGAACAGTGTGCAGTCGGTTTGACGGATGTAGCGTGTGTGCGTGCGGCGAAACCGCCTGAACTGAACATAGGTTGGAAGGTGGTCACTGCCGCATGTGTCCAAATCTGTGCACCAACATGTGGAAGACAGAAGGTTTCTGGAAACGAAACAGAGGTCGAGGCAGCTGCTGTAGGACGTGCCACGAACAAATGTAGGTGATTTGTCGTTGAGTACGCTTAGTCTATAGTTGTATATAAAATTGGCTAAATCCTTTGCGCGATAATTCGTTGTAGTACTACCCCAGAGAGGATGATGTGCATTAAAATCGCCGATCACAATGCGTGGCCTTTGTGCTGCTTGAAGAATGGTCCCCAGGTGGAAGCAGTCCATCTGTGCACTTGGGTGTATGTATCCTCCTATTACGGAGAATGTTCGCTTTTTATGTGTTATAGTCAGGCTCACGTAATCATTGCTGGTATGCGATGCGACTTCATGTCTCAAGAACGTCAAATCACGGCGTATACAAACGAGAATTTACTCGTACGTTGATCACAGCGTGACCAAATCTAGATATATCCAGATATACGAAAAGGTGAAACCATATTCGGTTCATATATAACGATAACAGGAAATTGATATTTAAAAACTCATTGTCTGAATTTTGACAGACGGCCACGTAGGCCACGAGCATTCCATTGCATAACAAGCGACTGGCGCATGCGTTCTTCGAACATCAGTTCCATGTTCACTTACTGAAGAACCAGTAGAAGAGGCTCCAAAACTTCAAGTAGCTGCACAGCCGCCTTAGCAGCGGGAGTGTTTAGGCTGCTGAGATTCTTACGCATCGAACCCATCAATTTTTTAAGCGTAGCCTTGATTTCTGTGTTGTCCATCTTCTTGTTTTCTTCATTGGGGGTAGGAGCACTATGTGATGATGGCGCTACCGTAGCTCTTGACGGTAGTGAAGGCCACTGAGTCTCCGACGTGGGGAGAGCCAATGACTGGTTACATTGTACTTGCGTGGACTGTATTGGCATTTGAGCATCTGTATCCTCCTTTCTGGCCGACAAAAGTAGGCTAGGAGGTGGTGAGGGCACGGTTTTGTGGGTCCAATTTGATAAGCTATGAGCACTGCTGCTTCGCTTGCGTCGATGTCGCGAACGATGTTTACGGCGCCGTACAGCCCTTGCAGCTTCTCTGTGAGTGGAGTGGTCTCGAACCATCTTCATCAGGATACTAATTTCATTCCTCATTTTGGGACATTCCTTTGATGTTGCGTCGTGGACGCCTGAGCAGTTTGGGCATTTGGCCACAGCATTGCAGTTATCACCATCATGAGGGCCACCGCAATGCTTGCAGGTTACTGCACCCTTGCAAACTGCACTAACGTGCCCAAATTTCATGCATTTATGACATTGCAGAGGTTTTGTTACGTAAGGACGTACCGAGTGCCTCACGTACTCAACTTTTACATGTGTGGGTAACGTCTTCGACTGAAACACTACTTTAACACATCGCGTTTGTCCAAAGCGGTGGAAGCCAAGCACGGGAGCCGACGATGACAGCAGTTTCTCGAGACTTGAGTCTGTCATCTCCTCATCCACATCGTATATAACTCCTGTTGTCGTTTCTTCGTCGTACGCGGAGAATGCGTGAACCGGAATATTTCCTAATCGAACAATCGCTTTCAGCGTGTCCAATAAGGCCTTCGTAGTGACCTCCACGGACAGTATCTTCTTTCGGGTATTTATGCGTATTTCTACGACTTTCCCTGGAGCGATGAGCTCAAAGTCCTCTGTCAGGCTCTGCCTATTTAGAGAGTTCAAGATGTCTGTCTTCGATGTCGGCACATACGGAATGGTGTACGACCGCATGCTACTCGCATTTGTCTGTGCTTGCCGGCTAGTGGGCGATGTCCGGCTGATTTTCCTCTTCAGACGTCGGCTTGGTACGACCACGTAGTCGCTGTCCGAAGCCATATCTTCCACGGAGGAGTCATCAGAATTGTCAACGTGGGCCACGCTTGGGCCGGGGTGAGAACTTGCGTCAGACGCACTATGATGTGGTCGGCCCGGTCCCGGTTGCTGGATGGGGTTTTGATCCCCCATTCTAAGGGGGAACGCCCCTTCGAGGTGTGTCGATTATTGAAAAATCTTGGCAAAAGAATTAGGAAACTCATAGAGCTTGAAGCAGGGGCTGTTCTCTGTGACAACTTCGTTTCACGTTCGAAAAGAACAATATTACGAGATTCACTTGGCATTCGTATACCTGCACATACAAGAAAATTAGCCTCGCTCCTTCGTGATACGTGGGCCGCACTTATTGTCAAACTTCTCCCCAAGAATGTTGTCACAGGTCCCGTTAATTAGGGAGGCGATTGCCGGGCTAATTCCGAGGGCCGGAGTACCGGCACCCTGAACTGCCCCATGAAAGCACGGACAATTTAGAAGTGGTCCTATTTGGGCACACCGGCTGTGGCCCAAAGAACGAGTCAAAGCCGAGAGTTGATAAAGAAAACAAAATTATATTCTCGAATATGGCAGAGCAAACAATACATAAATATGCACACTCGACAATAGTTGAATATGATATGTCAACAATTAAACAACGTGCTACACAGTACGATCAGCTACACTTGAAACAATGGACTCAAAAAACAATACGCGCTACAATGCAATCACCTGTATCGAACAACCAAGACACTTAAAGACTAAAGAGTTCGAAAACTTATTCAGTCCAAAGTCCTTAGAACAAAGTCTGAATGATACTCCTCTTCCAAAAATCATTCAGTGTGTCCTACCTGTGCTTCAGTGTGTCTTTTATTTGTGTGTTTAATTCCAGCGCGGTGTGAGTCTCAACAAAAATCATTCACTCAAAGTCCAGCGCTGTTGTCGTTCCGCTGCCCTCGAAGTCTCACTTCCAGGAAACCTCGCGTCTTCAACTGGCCGCTCTCCAAGCACTAAACTTCCTCGCCGGTAACACGTCGGCTTCCCACGCGTTGTGATTACAGAATGCGTCTTCGCTCTCTGGCGGTAGTCTCTAACTATTCTTCTGCTGGTAGCACCAGCATTCACCCTTCAGGTAGAAACCCTCTTCATCACCTGCCTTGTCATTAAGGACCAAGCCTTCGCCGATACGATACCGCGGAAAGACCCTACGCACACTTGCGCAAAACTTTCATCTCCTGCCTATGCACACGGGCGCAAACTTTCTTCTTCTCCTCATCTCCCTTCTCCGCTGCTTGCTTAAATACATTCCGTGCTAGATTCTAGAAAGATTCGATTTCAAGCAGGATGATCGTGCCCTCGTGATCTTCGAACCCAGCGTAGCTCCCGCCGACTGGTTCGCCCTCCGCGGTCTCCTGACGCCGTGCAGCTCTCGCATTGTAGTGCCCCGCCCTTGGAATGCTTCGACCAGATCCCCACTTTCCCATCTCCTTCTTTTTCCGTCGCTTGCCTCTCTATATCTTCATCTATTTCCTTCTATTCTTTTTATCGCTCCTTCCCCCCCACCCCTATAAGGCACTGCGCCGTGTCGCCGCTCTGGCAGACAGAAATTAGGTGCCTTTTTCGTCTTCCTTACAACCACAACCACCACCAGATTCCGGAAAATTCTAATCGTTTCGTCGACGCAATGCACAGCCAAGGCCGGGGAAAAGAGCGAGATGTTTCGAGGGCCGTCCGCGACATGTGACGCAACACTGCATCATTATGCCCCTTTCCTTCGAGAAACTTCCAGGGCTTGCTCAGCCGTCGATGTGAGCAGGTTGGTCAGCGAAACTACGCTTCCGAGGTGGGAGAGAGACGGCGCGCCCCGGGAGTCTTTGGATGCTTGTTTTTTTCTTTATCGTTGACCTTGAGGCGCCTCTCTGGCGCTTGGTCGCTGGCGCGCCCATTTTTTCGAGGGCTCGTTGGCGACAAACGTCCACCCAGAATACCACAAATCCCGCCACGCAGCGTGTGCAGCAATTCTTCTTAAGGGATATGGCACTTCAGTGGTTGTGCGCGCTAGGTAGACACCGCGTGTGGTCTAGACAGTTCTGTAGTTGTAGCTTATCATCCTGCAGCTCCCTCCCCTCACCCACTCCTTCGACCCTCCTGTACCTTGGAGGAAGCTGAGGAAGCCACTATAGCGTAGTGATCGCCAAAACCAACGTCACTTACGTACTTAGGGATTCCAGAACAGCAATTCTTAACACCACACAGAGCCAGGCCACTGGCTCTGCGTGGTCTGGACAAACACTCGGTGTGTGATGATCGTGCTGTGACCGAGGGTCCGTAAAAGACCCAAACTCACTCCCCAATAAAGTCTTTCTCTCCTACTGTCCTTCAAAGAACCACACCTCGACAACTTCCACCCTCGCCTCTCTCACCACGACACAGCGAGCATGTTCCTACCAAGCATAACCCCATCCCTACAATACGAAACACTCCGGACATGTCGACTATAGAGTAACAGCTTCGCTATTAAAAAACTTCGATACTATTGCTGTCCAACATTTCATAATACATGTTTCCCGTGAGCAGCAATGTAAGGAAATGAGCTCCCAATCAACGTCGTGTAACACATGACTGCAGAATATTCCCTTCGGGCCCTTAACGTTCATTGGTTGTATGTATGAGTGAGGATATATTGATTTTTTTCGTCAATGTTCATTCGTATGCGTCAAATATAAACTGTACGATGCATTTCGTATGACTGGAAAGGAGCAACAGGCACCAGGGGAACGTTCGCAGACCCTGTCTGTGCCAATGTCAGGCCGGGTCCGATACTACAAAGCAGTAACAACGAAGGCGAAACGAAATTCACAGTTCAATACAACGTACTATTTACGGCCAATAAACATTGCGTATAACTAACTGTACACCACTTTGTCACTCATGTACATGCATTAGTGGTTCATGTCACGGGTGATTTAAGGTAACACAGGACGATCTCACTGCTTTGCCCACTCATCATCATTCACGTCGTGGATATGCCATGACGTTCTTGTTCTTTTAACAATAAATGTCATATAGCAATATTTTCTTTTATCCTGTTTATCATAAGTATTTGTAGCATATATGAAATAGTACTGAAGTTTAGTTGTGTACTATTGTTGTTATTGTTGTAAATGTTGGCATTATTGCTGTACAAAAGTACTCCCAGTGCGTAGCATATGTGCCGTTATTGCTTTGCGTAGTATTTATTGTACGCTTCACTGTTAAAGAGAACACTCAAATGAACTCTATCAATATTGCTCTCCCTCTCACAGCGAGTGGATAAGGGAACAATTTTCATTCGCGTCACTAATCTGTCAAGAAGAGTCAGAACTTTCCTCCACTTCCAGTTTTATGCAAATAAAAGCCACTATTCATCTGTAAAGTAGATAAACTTAAACACGCTGTGCATGCAGCTGTTCCCTTTAACGGTGGACGCGTCTATACGTATTCCTTTAATTTCGTATGGCCACCTACTCTTGCCTACAGCTTTCTTAGGGCTAGTAGTGCTCTAAAAATTAAGAAAAAATAACGTGCAATATATTAGAGGCGCCCTTTGATCACAATATAAATGTAATAAATAAGAAGTTGGTCTCCGGTGAATTTATGAATGGGACAAAAAATGCCATTAAAACTCAAATCTAGCCATTAACTTCATTAAAACTTTACATAGTCGCAGGATCCGTAAGCGGTATCGTAGAAAAATAACTGAACTCTGCTTTTTCGTCATATAATGGCAGTCGACTGACGCCGCCGGCCTCAGCATATTTTCAGAGGAGAGGATCCTGAACGCTGCTGCATTGATTCACGGCAGTCCTTCGGGCAGAAATACTTCTGCGCGTCCGCCGGAACAGCACATGGCCGGGATCCATAGGTCTTGCAACAATGTGCCAAATGTTTAAGTTATTGCAAAGAAACAGGGTGCAAGACATTCATAGAAGAGCTCAATAGCACTTTACTTTTCTATGAGCACAAAGAACTTTTATTGAAACCTTTCTCCAAGTTTTATTGGTGCCCACTTTCTTTGTATATACGTATTACCCCAATTACGTATATGCATGCGCGCTAAGTACTATGTAGCCTGCTTATATGCCTATTTCATATTTGTTATAACGATTATAGTAATCAATTCTTGTATATGTTCTATTGCAACTGCCTCCTACGCCTGATGTATAATAGCACAAGCGTGGGTGACATGGCTCTCAAGCTGGTTTCTTGCTCGCTCCCCTGCATGAACGTTGCATTGATAGAAGTATAATATGTATTGTTATTTATTATATACGCCATATAACAGAGGTTCTAAACTTATGGTGAGCCCTGCCGTGGCAGGTATGACAATAAAGTGAGATATTGTTTGTTTCTTTACATCCTTTTCAGGAGAAAGTCGAGGCTTCAGTTTTCAACGCTGGCGACCAAAGACTTGCCACGTGAGCAGATTTTACCTCTTGCCCTAAACGACAAGAAAACTTTAAACTAAACAAAGAAAAGTCTAGGAACGCCGGGACGGTTGCTCACTCGAAAACGTGCCTAGAACGCACTGTCAAAACGATTGTTTGGACAACCACATTTTAATGCTGAATCTTGAAGTTAATTTCCTTCTCCTCAACTAGCTTCAACACTAGCTAAAGAGGGAAGATGTTTGAGGTTCGGAATGGTTCCCTCGATGACTCGAGTGCACGGTGGCAGCGCGAAGGAAGAGCCGTAGTCCGGTGAAGAGACGCTTTATTGCGGCCTCAGGCTACTGCCCGAGTACAAGCCCGAACCTCCGCGCTCGGGTCTTCCGCGTTCGCCTTCGCGGAACCGATCAGCTTCCTTAGTTGACGGGTCGGGAACTGGCTACGCGCTCTACATCAGCCGCATTAATTGCGCTGCACCCCACATGCTTGTAATTGGTGCGTCATACTAACTCTTGATATCTCTTGTTGTTAGTGCATGATGGCTTATGGAATAACGCCGTATAAAGCGCACTTGTGATGATAGATTCGTGATGATTGTTCTGCACAATCAAAGTGGACGATTGGGTCAGTTGGTGACACATGATTTAAGTGTACTACGTGGTAGACCGCACGGACAAGCGCACTATACATCAACATTGGCATACAGAGAGTGTTCGAGTTGAGAACTGATATAGAAAAGATCACGCAGTCAATTAACGAGATACATCTGGTTGATAGGCTTCGGAAATTCAGGGTAGTCAAGGAAAATGATGCGTAAAAACCGTTGTATTGAAGAGTCAGTTGTAGTACTAGAATGATGCAGTTCTATAGTTGAAACTGCCCGTAGGAAATACAAACGCATGTAACGCACACGAAACAAACACGACCATCTAAACACTTTAGAGATCGAGTAACGAAGTAGAGATCGAGTAACGAAGTGCTACTGAGATGCAATGTGTAACGACTTAGGTGTATGTTAATCGGTTAATTGAATTCTAAGAAAGTGCTGATTAGCAAAGTGCCTTGCAGCAAAGCAAGTCTGTGCCGGCCCAGCTAATCAAGAAAACGCGGGCACTTTTATATCGCGTTGCATTAAAGTGCCTCAAGTATTCCACCACAATTGTGTTCTGCAGTTTACTGCTGTTGCAGATTCAGGGCCAGGAACATGTTATCGGCAACAATTACGCTGTTTAGACGCGCCATAGCATATCCACGCGGTGAATGATGGAGAGCGGGGCGAAGCTGGGTCCGCACGCCGCTTCGTCCTCCCGTTCTCGTACGCTAGGATCTTGTCGGCGCCGCCGCGCAGTTTCACGGCACGCTTCTGCCTCGCGCGCTCGCATATCGGGGTTGCGTGTTCGAGTGCGAGCCGCCGCCGCCGCCTTGCGCGCACGCTGCTCTGCAGCCTTGTCCATCCACTGACCTTCTGAATGCGTGCGCGTGCCAGAACGGCTTTTATTTCACTACGCCACGCCACCGATGAAGACGTGATCGCTAACGTTTTTGTGTGACGTCATTCTCTCGCGCGCTCGCACATCGAAGTTCGGTCTTCGAGCGCGAACCGCTGAGGCTTTGCGTGTATCATACTTTTTATTTGAAAACCGTGCATCATCCGCTGGCCACGTACATCCGTCGTCTGTCTGGCTGTTTGACGCACGGACGGACTGACAGGTGCACGGATGAACGCAGGGACGGACGCATGGGCGAACGCAGGATGGACACTCGGACGGATGCATGGACGGATGTAAGAATAGACGCAGGGACGAACACAGGGACGGACGCACGGACGGATGGACAGAGGCACAGGTGGACGCACAGATAAACGCACGAGAGGACGGACACACAAATGGACGAATGTACGAATAGACGGACGCACGTGTGAGCCGATGGACGTGCGGACGGATGGACAGATGGACGGAAGTACGGACGGACTGACAGACGTTTCGCCCCTCTGATCATCCTTCACTCCATGGATATGCTGTAGCGCTAATGGATATGCTAAGTAACGTATTATTTGCATTTTTCAGCGTACGTGCATTTTGTTATATGTACAAGTACCGCCCTCTATATGGCTGGTTCAAGAACTAACGAGAAGTGGCTACATACGATTACGACGGGATGCTCAGCCAATGCCTGAAGGAGCTTTGCCTTTAAAAAGCACGAGTAATATCATGCTCATACTTGATGCGGTGCGGTTAGCTACAATAGACTGTTTCACTGCGTGCACGTATACGTAGGGGACATATTAGGCCACGAGCAGGTTTGTACAAGACAGAGGAGGCTGATTTATTCTAATAGTTGCTTTTACCTAGAGTCGTTTTTTCTAGGATCGCTTTGAAGCGTTCGATTTAGTAGGGCAGGGATGATGGTGAATTTTAGCGATTGCATATGTCTTCAGGTATAAAAGGCTCTGGTGTGTTGCTCTGCTTTTTTCAGGAACGTTGTTGGCACACCACGAACTGGAGCATCGTCAACAGGTATCGGAATGGCTACCTGTCTGGAATGCTCTCGCGCTAACGTGTGTCGCCGACAGAGGAGTAGAAATGGAGGTGTTGGCAAATCAAGTTACCGCCTGCAGCTACCAAATAATGTTATTCAAGACGTTAGCATCTCGGAAGCAGGCGTCAGAGTAGTCGCCTAACATATTTTTTTGCTGTGTGGGCTATGCGACTCGGACTATGAGGAAAGGACTATGCGCATAAGTTCACCGACTACTATTTTCGTTTCTTTCACACGTGTGGTTATTAAGCACGAAAAAGTTGGGGGGATTCTAGAACTACGCCTTTAAGAGTTGAACGCAATAGCGACATTCTGTCCCTGCTGCGTACCGAGTTGAAAATTGCGTAGGTCAGTCAAGCTTTCGCATACGGCTGCGTTATGTGTAATGGGTAGCATGTTTCAAACCGCGCGCGATTGTGCGTGTGAAATGTTTCGAGCTTGCTATGCACGCACAACATGGCCTTAAGGGAAAAGGCGCAGTAACGTGTGTTCATATTGGTGGCCCGCTTTAAACCACGAAGTCATGATATATAGTCACATGTTCTGACGGCCGAGTGTAGCATGTGTACAAAAGGCATCCGTTTGTAAAGCCTGCAAGTTACATTCACTGCATAGTGTGTTTCCGAGCTGACGTGTGGCTCTGTGGTATAACATCCGCTTGCCACGAAAACAACGTGGGCTCGATCCCCGCCCAGAATATTTTAATATTTACTTCATTTGCATCTTTCTCAATTTTTCGGTCCCGCACAAGATGATGATTTTTCGCTCACAACACATGATACCGCCGCCGACGCCGGCATTTCTGCGAAACGAGCTCTTTAACGCCATTGCTTTAAAATGATCCCATAGCACGCGCATGTCACATAGGGTGTCATTTGATTACATCAGTAAAAATTGCACTCCCCTTTGCACAGATTCATAGGAATGTGGCTTTGCTTCGAACGTTTCATTACCAGAAGTATGTTTAAGTACCAATTCACCCAGCTCGTTGTTTCAATGTAGTTGCCTAACTTGAAATCACATCAATACCTACGGATTCCTAATATATGTACGTTTCCATCTCCCTCTCAGGTTTATCACTGCAAAAAGGCTTGTCTGTATACGAGCACATTTTGGTCACCACTGTAGTGAACAAGAAGTTAGAGTTCACTACATCGGCTGCTGACCCGCAGGTCGCGGGATCGAATCCCAGCTGCGTCGGCTGCATTTCTGATGGAGTTGGAAATGCTGTAGGCCCGTGTGCTCAGATTTGGGTGCACGTTAAAGAACCCCAGGTGGTCGAAATTTCCAGAGCACTCCACTACGGCGACTCTCATAATGATATGGTGGTTTTGGGACGTTAAAACCCACGTATCAATCAATTCTAGTTCACCACTAGTGCACTATAGTCAACACCAATCGTTCTAGTTCGCTATAGTCTTCTTTTCTTCTATAGATTCTTTTCTCTTTTTTCCCCTTTTCGCGCAGGCGCAGAGAAAAAAGGATGGCCACGCCTGTTCAGGGATTGCGCGGATGATGACGGGAGCTTGGAGGAAGTCAGCTAGAAGAGACAAATTTTTTCTCGTGCGACCGCCATTAAAATTGACCGTTGTTTTTTGATCACGCTTTTTGAACCTAATCCTGTGCCTCATACGGCAATGTTTGAGCAATTCCTGCAGTGATTATGAAGTCCGATGACAACCAAGAAGCCCCCTATGAGGGGCTGAATAATGTAATGCCCCAAGGTACATACTCGGGCTGCCTTGCTACAAGAGTTCTCCGTCCTCGCCTGCCTGTTGGCTGCCTAAAGGGCCCCACAGCACTCGGAAACTAACGCTCGCCTAACTGGATGCACCCACGACAGTAACAAACAAACAAACAAACAAACAAACAAACAAACAAACAAACAAACAAACAAACAAACAAACAAACAAACAAACAAACAAACAAACAAACAAACAAACAAAACATGCTATTGCATGACGCCGCCATGCATTGAAAAAAAAGGACCCCGCGTGCATTGGTTTGTTTAGTGAGATTTTAACCAGTGGACTAGCTTTAAACCGATTCACCCTCACTTCTGACTAGTTCGGCGTGCGTTCGTGCATGCGTGGGTGCGTATGTATGTATGTATGTATGCATGTATGTATGTATGCATGTATGTATGCATGCATGTATGTATGTATATTATTATACATGCATGCATGCATGCATGCATGTATATTTTATTAATTTATTCAGAATTGAAATACAAGTGATACAAGTGCATGTGTTATGTACAAATACAGAAGGAGGTCTCAAAGTCGCGAGACTGTGAGTGAGACCTCCTATAAAATCATACATGAGAGATACAACGCAATAGTAAAGAGTGGTAAGGAAAGAAAATTTAAGGTATACAAAATGTACAGATAAGCACAAAATAGCGAACGTAAGTTATAAAAAATGTATAGCTAAGCATGCAAAACTAGCACGGAAATGCAATAAAATTCACTCTGTATAATATCAAGCATTATTACGGTGAGGTAAGAAAAATTAAGATATACAAAATGTACAGATAAACAAGAAATAGCGAACATAAGTTATAGAAGGTGTACCGATGAGCACAAAAACTAACAGAAAGATGCAATAACATTCAATACATATAATATTGTGCATTAAAGTTTTAATAAGTTCGAACGCAAGCCTTTTTTAAACATTTCGAGGGATATATTTCTGATCTCCAAAGGTAAAGAATTCCACAGGGAAACAGATGAAAATTTTGCGGTAAACTTGCCATAATTAATCCTAGGTTTGGGTAAAAAGAATTTATTAGCCTTTGCAAAACGAGTCGATGACGCCTGAGGAAACTGACTTGAGTGTAGTAAAGGAATCGAAAGTTTTCCATTCCCATATTTGTAAATAAGAATGTCGAGAAAATATTCAGCCAGCTTCTGAACTGATAAAGTTCCATGCGAACAGAGTAAGGATGATGCATTGGACATGAAGCCACTGAACGTTATTATTCTCAATGCTTGGTTTTGAAGATGTTGGATGGCTGATAAATGAGTGGCATACATATTTCCCCCTGATGAAATGCAATAGATTATGTTGCTGTGAAAGAAAGCGTAGTAAAGTGACAACAGTATTTCAAAACGAAAGAACGGGCGACCTTTTAGAAATATTCGAATGGCATATGCGGCTTTCCGCGTAAGCTCTAAAACATGTGAATTAAACTTTAAATGTTCATCTAATTTGACCCCGAGAAACATTGTACTAGAGGTAGAATGAATTTGAGCATTGCTTACGAAGACAGAGGGGTTCCTAGGTATACTACGATGAGGTGACGGAAATACAACGAAGTTTGACTTTTTAGCATTTATGTTTAATTTATTCTTATTGAACCACTTAACAATATTTATCAGGTCGGTATTTAGTTTAAACGACATCGAGTCAACGTGTTTATCTGTAGTTAATATAGTGGTATTGTCCGCATAGAGTATACAGGACGAATGTGCTAGACATTGAGGGAGATAGTTTATATAAATTAAAAATGAAAGCGGGCGCAAAATGAAACCCTGTGGAATACCGATGTTTATGGTTTTAGGGTTGGAAAAAGTAGCGGACACATATACCACCTGTTCTCGATCACGCAGATAGTTACGAATTAGTTCTAGTGGGACGCCAGATACACAAATTGATTCTAGTTTCTGAAATAAAATGTGCGAAATAGAATCAAATGCTTTTGAAAGGTCAAGAAAAACGCCTCCAACTACACTACCGCTGTCAAAGCATACCTAATTTCCTCTGTTAGCGATATCATGGCGAGTTCAGTTGAGTAACCGGGCCTAAACCGAACTGTCTGTTAGAAAGAATGTGAAACTTGACTAGATAACACCGTAAACGTCCCGCAAAAAGCTTTTCTATGACCTTACTGAAGAATGAAATAATTGCTATAGGCCGGTAATTGGAGAATAAACGCTTGTCGCCTTTTTTAAAAACGGGAATAATTTTTGCTTTTTTTCAGAGATGTAGGGAAGAACCCAGTTCCAAATACAAGATTTATAATATGACATGATGCTTCACAGATTAAATGAGCTATCAGTTTCATGTCGGCAGCAAAGAACTTATTGAGACCAGCGCTTGTATTCCTAATACTATTGATAACGGTGAACACTTCCCCGGGTGACGTCGGATAAAGGAAGAATGAATGTGGTAATCGTGAACAAGTGTGTTCGAGGGATGCTGTCGACTGAGGAATATCAATGCCGAATGAGTCATTGAAAGAGTTCGCGATATCAGATGGGTTATCGATCACACGTTTTTCTGAGTGAATGAAGGTTATATCTGAATGTACCGTAGTCCTGCCAAGAAAATTGTTTACAGTTTTCCACTACTGCTTAACGTCATGTCCGGTTCACTTTATTTTATCTTCGAAATACATTAATTTAGCGGCTTTAAGTAACTTTCCTGATGTGTTTGAATATTCTTTATAGTGCTTTTGAAGGTGAACATTGAAAGGGCACTTTTTCGTCTTTTTGTATAAGTTCTCCTTTTTCCGCACACATTTTAACAGGTTAGGTGTCAACCACGGATTAATTAGGACAAGGTACTTTTTTCTGCTTACTACTAATGTTGAAGCGCCCGTGACTGCATTTGAAATGATAGAGGAAAATTGTTGCTAGGCTATTCTAGCATTATTGCATTTCTTAACTGCCGACCAATCACATTTCTCTATGATGTTAATGAATGATGCAGTATTTAAGATATTCTTGAAGCATCGACTTAATTTATTATTATTGGAGATGCGTATGCTTGCACAAATAGGATAATGATCTGTGACAGGCACCTCGATGACACCTGCTTCAGTAGGACTAATAAGGTTAGACAAAATGTGACCTATAATAGTGCCATTGCCATGAAGTGGAACACGAGTTGGTGCAGTTATGAGGCACTCGTAGCCATACCCACTACTCTGGAAGCAGGAAATGTATTCAGAAACATTTGCGTTGGAGTCATCAAGAAGATTGATATTCATATCTCCTAAAATAATCAACCGTTTCCCTTTTAATGACAGAGTTTTCAACGCCTCTCCTAAAGCTAGGCAGAACTCCACGACAGATGACGACGGAGAGCGATATATGCAGGAAACAACTAAATTCTTACTATCTTGCGAAAAATGTGGTTCATGAAGTTCGATCCACACGGATTCGCAACCAGGAATACTTAGTGCCAAGTCCAGTCGCCTATGATAGTGAAAGCATGAAGATATAAAAATAGCTGCTCCACCATGTGCAGCGTCGATTCGGTGACAGTATTCAGAAGAATAGGAAAGAAACTTAAACAGGTCCCTGTCATATTCACATAGCCACGTTTCACTAATGCAGATGATAGAGAACTGGTGACCAATGGCCGACAGCAATGAGGTAAAATTATCATAGTATTTTCTTATACTTCGAACGTTAAAGTGAATTAACGCCCTACATGGTTGAGACATCCGTGATGAGAGTTCAGACGGTGAAATATACGCCATCCTGCAATTGGATAGACGCTACAATTGCTAATGTGTGATATAACTAGGAGATAATAGACAGGTCGATCTCCGCTTTCATGCGAAATACCCTGGTGTCAGTAGATTTCCTTGCTTTTATCTGACAGTTATCAGTCCAAAGAAACGTACACTGTTTCTCTTTTTTGAGAACAAGTGCTTTAGCAAAAAGCTTCTTGGTATCCGGCGAGAGGTGATCATTAACAAAGACAGCATAGGTTCCCTCTCCAGAAAAACCAAGAGCACGTGTATTCAGGCGAGCTTTACGTGCCTTCCTAACAAACTCATTCTTTTGCTCTCGTGAACAGAAACGGGCCACGATATTCTGTTGTCCAGACTTAGCTGGCACTCTGTGAACAACGTCAAGATGAGTGCCTGATACAGGACAGTCGATTTTGTTACCAATCGACTGCACTATGGCAACACAGTCTACACTTGGGAAGAACGAACGCCCTTGATCTCGACGTTGTTCATCCGAGTGCACTGCTCCAGGTCCGCCACCTTCTTCTTTAAAGTCTCGTTCTCATTTTTCAAAGCCATGGTAGTAGAACAAAGCTCTTGTTGTTGAGTACAGACAGTCTCTACAATGTCGTTAAGCATTTCCAGGCCAGCATTCATACCTTTAACCTCGGAATTTAGAGCACCGAGATCAAATCCCGTCTCTCCAAGCTTCGTCATAACGTCACCCACAATTCTGTCCACGAGCTTTGTCAAGCGGCTGTGAAATTTTGCCTCAAGGTCCTCGATTCTCTTAACTAGTTCGGCATTCGTAGGCATCGTGATACCACAAGCAGGAAACTTATTCAAGAACACAAGTGAACACACGAGCGTGCGAATAATACAAAGAGCAGCAGCAGCAGCAACAGTGGTTGCGGTATAAGACAGAGCTCAATACCAAGGGTTGCGTAAAGCCAACTGACCTGTAGAAGGCAGGAACAGCAATTAGACGAGTGTTCGCATCCGCAACCACCACTGCTTTGACGCGGGCGTGCCTCCTGTCACTGCTTTTGATCCCTAGACTGAAGATCCACGCAGGCGCAGGACGACGACAGGAATGCTGGGAATGGTAGATATGATGTGGCCAGATTATCCAGAATACAACTTTCCACGTTGACACGTGGATGATGAATTGACAGGCTCTGCAGCAGTCACTATCGGGACCCTGGCCTGTCTTGGACGAACCCCTGCAGAAGGCAGGAACAGCAATTAGACGAGTGTTCGCATCCGCAACCACCACTGCTTTGACGCGGGCGTGCCTCCTGTCACTGCTTTTGATGCCTAGACTTAAGATACACGCAGGCGCAGGACGACGACAGGAATGCTGGGAATGGTAGATATGATGTGGCCAGATGATCCAGAATACAACTTTCCACGTTGACACGTGGATGATGAATTGACAGGTTCTGCAGCAGTCACTATCGGGACCCTGGCCTGTCTAGGATGAATCCCTGCAGATGGCAGGAACAGCAATTAGACGAGTGTTCGCATCCGCAACCACCACTGCTTTGACGTGGGCGTGCCTCCTGTCACTGCTTTTGATGCCTAGACTGAAGATCCACGCATGCGCAGGACGACGACAGGAATGCTGGGAGTGGTAGATATGATGTGGCCAGATTATCCAGAATGCAACTTTCCACGTTGGCACGTGGATGATGAATTGACAGGTTCTGCAGCAGTCACTATCGGGACCCTGGCCTGTCTAGGATGAACCCTTGTAGAAGGCAGGAACAGCAATTAGACGAGTGTTCGCATCCGCAACCACCACTGCTTTGACGCGAGCGTGCCTCCTGTCACTGCTTTTGATGCCTAGACTGAAGATCCACGCAGGCGCAGGACGACGACAGGAATGCTGGGAATGGTAGATATGATGTGGCCAGATTATCAGAATACAATTTTCCACGTTGACTCGTGGATGATGAATTGACAGGTTCTGCAGCAGTCACTATCGGGACCTGGCCTGTCTAGGACGAACCCCTGTAGAAGGCAGGAACAGCAATTAGACGAGTGTTCGCATCCGCAACCACCACTGCTTTGACGCGGGCGTGCCTCCTGTCACTGCTTTTGATGCCTAGACTGAAGATCCACGCAGGAGCAGGACGACGACAGGAATGCTGGGAATGGTAGATATGATGCGGCCAGATTATCCAGAATACAACGTTCCACGTTGACACGTGGATAATGAATTGACAGGTGCTGCAGAGGTCACTATCGGGACCCTGGCCTGTCTAGGACGAACCCCTGTAGAAGGCAGGAACAGCAATTAGACGAGTGTTCGCATCCGCAACCACCACTGCTTTGACGCGGGTGTGCCTCCTGTCACTGCTTTTGATGCCTAGACTGAAGATTCACGCAGGCGCAGGACGACGACAGGAATGCTGGGAATGGTAGATATGATGTGGCCAGATTATCCAGAATACAACTTTCCACGTTGACACGTGGATGATGAATCGACAGGTTCTGCAGCAGTCACTATCGGGACCCTGGCCTGGGTGGGATGAACACCTGTAGAAGGCAGGAACAGTAATTAGACGAGTGTTCGCATCCGCAACCACCACTGCTTTGACGCGGGCGTGCCTCCTGTCACTGCTTTTGATGCCTAGACTGAAGATCCACGCAGGCGCAGGACGACGACAGGAATTCTGGGAATGGTAGATATGATGTGGCCAGATTATCCAGAATAAAACTTTCCACGTTGACACGTGGATGATGAATTGACAGGTTCTGCAGCAGTCACTATCGGGACCCTGGCCTGTCTGGGATGAACACCTGTAGAAGGCAGAAACAGCAATTATACGAGTGTTCGCATCCGCAACCACCACTGCTTTGACGCAGGCGTGCCTCCTGTCACTGCTTTTGATGCCTTGACTGAAGATCCACGCAGGCGCAGGACGACGACAGGAATGCTGGGAATGGTAGATATGATGTGGCCAGATTATCCAGAATACAACTTTCCACGTTGACACGTGGATGATGAATTGACAGGTTCTGCAGCAGTCACTATCGGGACCTGGCGTGTCTAGGACGAACCCCTGTAGAAGGCAGGAACAGCAATTAGACGAGTGTTCGCATCCGCAACCACCACTGCTCTGACGCGGGCGTGCCTCCTGTCACTGCATTTGATGCCTAGACTGAAGATCCACGCAGGCGCAGGACGACGACAGAAATGCTGGGAATGGTAGATATGATGCGGCCAGATTATCCAGAATACAACTTTCCACGTTGACACGTGGATGATGAATTGACAGGTTCTGCAGCAGTCACTATCGGGACCCTGGCCTGTCTAGGATGAACCCTTGTAGAAGGCAGGAACAGCAATTAGACGAGTGTTCGCATCCGCAACCACCACTGCTTTGACGCGAGCGTGCCTCCTGTCACTGCTTTTGATGCCTAGACTGAAGATCCACGCAGGCGCAGGACGACGACAGGAATGCTGGGAATGGTAGATATGATGTGGCCAGATTATCAGAATACAACTTTCCACGTTGACTCGTGGATGATGAATTGACAGGTTCTGCAGCAGTAACTATCGAGACCTGGACTGTCTAGGACGAACCCCTGTAGAAGGCAGGAACAGCAATTAGACGAG
Source organism: Rhipicephalus microplus (assembly GCF_043290135.1). Classification (NCBI taxonomy): domain Eukaryota; kingdom Metazoa; phylum Arthropoda; class Arachnida; order Ixodida; family Ixodidae; genus Rhipicephalus; species Rhipicephalus microplus. Next base: position 188,347,267 of record NC_134702.1, read on the forward strand.
TGTTCGCATCCGCAACCACCACTGCTTTGACGCGGGCGTGCCTCCTGTCACTGCTTTTGATGCCTAGACTGAAGATCCACGCAGGTGCAGGACGACGACAGGAATGCTGGGAATGGTAGATATGATGCGGCCAGATTATCCAGAATACAACGTTCCACGTTGACACGTGGATAATGAAATGACAGGTGCTGCAGCAGTCACTATCGGGACCCTGGCCTGTCTAGGACGAACCCCTGTAGAAGGCAGGAACAGCAATTAGACGAGTGTTCGCATCCGCAACCACCACTGCTTTGACGCGGGCGTGCCTCCTGTCACTGCTTTTGATGCCTAGACTGAAGATCCACGCAGGTGCAGGACAACGACAGGAATGCTGGGAATGGTAGATATGATGCGGCCAGATTATCTAGAATACAACGTTCCACGTTGACACGTGGATAATGAAATGACAGGTGCTGCAGCAGTCACTATCGGGACCCTGGCCTGTCTAGGACGAACCCCTGTAGAAGGCAGGAACAGCAATTAGACGAGTGTTCGCATCCGCAACCACCACTGCTTTGACGCGGGTGTGCCTCCTGTCACTGCTTTTGATGCCTAGACTGAAGATTCACGCAGGCGCAGGACGACGACAGGAATGCTGGGAATGGTAGATATGTTGTGGCCAGATTATCCAGAATACAACTTTCCACGTTGACACGTGGATGATGAATCGACAGGTTCTGCAGCAGTCACTATCGGGACCCTGGCCTGTGTGGGATGAACACCTGTAGAAGGCAGGAACAGCAATTAGACGAGTGTTCGCATCCGCAACCACCACTGCTTTGACGCGGGCGTGCCTCCTGTCACTGCTTTTGATCCCTAGACTGAAGATCCACTCAGGCGCAGGACGACGACAGGAATGCTGGGAATGGTAGATATGATGTGGCCAGATTATCCAGAATACAACTTTCCACGTTGACACGTGGATGATGAATTGACAGGTTTTTCAGCAGTCACTATCGGGACCCTGGCCTGTCTGGGACGAACACCTGTAGAAGGCAGGAACAGCAATTAGACGAGTGTTCGCATCCGCAACCACCACTGCTTTGACGCGGGTGTGCCTCCTGTCACTGCTTTTGATGCCTAGACTGAAGATTCACGCAGGCGCAGGACGACGACAGGAATGCTGGGAATGGTAGATATGTTGTGGCCAGATTATCCAGAATACAACTTTCCACGTTGACACGTGGATGATGAATCGACAGGTTCTGCAGCAGTCACTATCGGGACCCTGGCCTGTGTGGGATGAACACCTATAGAAGGCAGGAACAGCAATTAGACGAGTGTTCGCATCCGCAACCACCACTGCTTTGACGCGGGCGTGCCTCCTGTCACTGCTTTTGATCCCTAGACTGAAGATCCACTCAGGCGCAGGACGACGACAGGAATGCTGGGAATGGTAGATATGATGTGGCCAGATTATCCAGAATACAACTTTCCACGTTGACACGTGGATGATGAATTGACAGGTTCTGCAGCAGTCACTATCGGGACCCTGGCCTGTCTGGGACGAACACCTGTAGAAGGCAGGAACAGCAATTAGACGAGTGTTCGCATCCGCAACCACCACTGCTTTGACGCGGGCGTGCCTCCTGTCACTGCTTTTGATGCCTAGACTGAAGATCCATGCAGGCGCAAGACGACGACAGAAATGCTGGGAACGGTAGATATGATGCGGCCAGATTATCCAGAATACAACGTTCCACGTTGACACGTGGATGATGAAATGACAGGTGCTGCAGCACTCACTATCGGGACCCTGGCCTGTCTTGGACGAACCCCTGCAGAAGGCAAGAACAGCAATTAGACGAGTGTTCGCACCCGCAACCACCACTGCTTTGACGCGGGCGTGCCTCCTGTCACTGCTTTTGATGCCTAGAATTAAGATACACGCAGGCGCAGGACGACGACAGGAATGCTGGGAATGGTAGATATGATGTGGCCAGGTGATCCAGAATACAACTTTCCACGTTGACACGTGGATGATGAATTGACAGGTTCTGCAGCAGTCACTATCGGGACCCTGGCCTGTCTAGGATGAACCCCTGCAGATGGCAGGAACAGCAATTAGACGAGTGTTCGCATCCGCAACCACCACTGCTTTGACGCGGGCGTGCCTCCTGTCACTGCTTTTGATACCTAGACTGAAGATCCACGCAGCCGCAGGACGACGACAGGAATGCTGGGAATGGTAGATATGATGTGGCCAGATTATCCAGAATACAACTTTCCACGTTGACACGTGGATGATGAATTGACAGGTTCTGCAGCAGTCACTATCGGGACCCTGGCCTGTCTAGGACGAACCCCTGTAGAAGGCAGGAACAGCAATTAGACGAGTGTTCGCATCCGCAACCACCACTGCTTTGACGCGGGCGTGCCTCCTGTCACTGCTTTTGATGCCTAGACTGAAGATCCACGCAGGCGCAGGACGACGACAGGAATGCTGGGAATGGTAGATATGATGCGGCCAGATTATCCAGAATACAACGTTCCACGTTGACACGTGGATAATGAAATGACAGGTGCTGCAGCAGTCACTATCGGGACCCTGGCCTGTCTAGGACGAACCCCTGTAGAAGGCAGGAACAGCAATTAGACGAGTGTTCGCATCCGCAACCACCACTGCTCTGACGCGGGTGTGCCTCCTGTCACTGCTTTTGATGCCTAGACTGAAGATCCACGCAGGCGCAGGACGACGACAGGAATGCTGGGAATGGTAGATATGATGTGGCCAGATTATCCAGAATACAACTTTCCACGTTGACACGTGGATGATGAATCGACAGGTTCTGCAGCAGTTACTATCGGGACCCTGGCCTGTGTGGGATGAACACCTGTAGAAGGCAGGAACAGCAATTAGACGAGTGTTCGCATCCGCAACCACCACTGCTTTGACGCGGGCGTGCCTCCTGTCACTGCTTTTGATCCCTAGACTGAAGATCCACGCAGGCGCAGGACGACGACAGGAATGCTGGGAATGGTAGATGTGATGTGGCCAGATTATCCAGAATACAACTTTCCACGTTGACACGTGGATTATGAATTGACAGGTTCTGCAGCAGTCACTATCGGGACCCTGGCCTGTCTGGGACGAACACCTGTAGAAGGCAGGAACAGCAATTAGACGAGTGTTCGCATCCGCAACCACCACTGCTTTGACGCGGGCGTGCCTCCTGTCACTGCTTTTGATGCCTAGACTGAAGATCCACGCAGGCGCAAGACGACGACAGAAATGCTGGCAACGGTAGATATGATGCGGCCAGATTATCCAGAATACAACGTTCCACGTTGACACGTGGATGATGAAATGACAGGTGCTGCAGCAGTCACTATCGGGACCCTGGCCTGTCTTGGACGAACCCCTGCAGAAGGCAGGAACAGCAATTAGACGAGTGTTCGCATCCGCAACCACCACTGCTTTGACGCGGGCGTGCCTCCTGTCACTGCTTTTGATGCCTAGACTTAAGGTACACGCAGGCGCAGGACGACGACAGGAATGCTGGGAATGGTAGATATGATGTGGCCAGATGATCCAGAATACAACTTTCCACGTTGACACGTGGATGATGAATTGACAGGTTCTGCAGCAGTCACTATCGGGACCCTGGCCTGTCTAGGATGAACCCCTGCAGATGATTCATTTGATTTGTGGGGTTTAACGTCCCAAAACCACCATATGATTATGAGAGACGCCGTAGTGGAGGGCTCCGGAAATTTTGACCACCTGGGGTTCTTTAACGTGCACCCAAATCTGAGTACACGGGCCTACAACATTTCCGCCTCCATCGGAAATGCAGCCGCCGCAGCCGGGAATCGAACCCGCGACCTGCGGGTCAGCAGCCGAGTACCTTAGCCACTAGACCACCGCGGCGGGGCCCCTGCAGATGGCAGGAACAGCAATTAGACGAGTGTTCGCATCCGCAACCACCACTGCTTAGACGCGGGCGTGCCCCCTGTCACTGCTTTTGATGCCTAGACTGAAGATCCACGCATGCGCAGGACGACGACAGGAATGCTGGGAATGGTAGATATGATGTGGCCAGATTATCCAGAATACAACTTTCCACGTTGACATGTGGATGATGAATTGACAGGTTCTGCAGCAGTCACTATCGGGACCCTGGCCTGTCTGGGATGAACACCTGTAGAAGGCAGGAACAGCAATTAGACGAGTGTTCGCATCCGCAACCACCACTGCTTTGACGCGGGCGTGCCTCTTGTCACTGCTTTTGATGCCTAGACTGAAGATCCACGCAGGTGCAGGACGACGACAGGAATGCTGGGAATGGTAGATATGATGCGGCCAGATTATCCAGAATACAACGTTCCACGTTGACACGTGGATAATGAAATGACAGGTGCTGCAGCAGTCACTATCGGGACCCTGGCCTGTCTAGGACGAACCCCTGTAGAAGGCAGGAACAGCAATTAGACGAGTGTTCGCATCCGCAACCACCACTGCTTTGACGCGGGTGTGCCTCCTGTCACTGCTTTTGATGCCTAGACTGAAGATTCACGCAGGCGCAGGACGACGACAGGAATGCTGGGAATGGTAGATATGTTGTGGCCAGATTATCCAGAATACAACTTTCCACGTTGACACGTGGATGATGAATCGACAGGTTCTGCAGCAGTCACTATCGGGACCCTGGCCTGGGTGGGATGAACACCTGTAGAAGGCAGGAACAGTAATTAGACGAGTGTTCGCATCCGCAACCACCACTGCTTTGACGCGGGCGTGCCTCCTGTCACTGCTTTTGATGCCTAGACTGAAGATCCACGCAGGCGCAGGACGACGACAGGAATTCTGGGAATGGTAGATATGATGTGGCCAGATTATCCAGAATAAAACTTTCCACGTTGACACGTGGATGATGAATTGACAGGTTCTGCAGCAGTCACTATCGGGACCCTGGCCTGTCTGGGATGAACACCTGTAGAAGGCAGAAACAGCAATTATACGAGTGTTCGCATCCGCAACCACCACTGCTTTGACGCAGGCGTGCCTCCTGTCACTGCTTTTGATGCCTTGACTGAAGATCCACGCAGGCGCAGGACGACGACAGGAATGCTGGGAATGGTAGATATGATGTGGCCAGATTATCCAGAATACAACTTTCCACGTTGACACGTGGATGATGAATTGACAGGTTCTGCAGCAGTCACTATCGGGACCTGGCGTGTCTAGGACGAACCCCTGTAGAAGGCAGGAACAGCAATTAGACGAGTGTTCGCATCCGCAACCACCACTGCTCTGACGCGGGCGTGCCTCCTGTCACTGCTTTTGATGCCTAGACTGAAGATCCACGCAGGCGCAGGACGACGACAGAAATGCTGGGAATGGTAGATATGATGCGGCCAGATTATCCAGAATACAACTTTCCACGTTGACACGTGGATGATGAATTGACAGGTTCTGCAGCAGTCACTATCGGGACCCTGGCCTGTCTAGGATGAACCCTTGTAGAAGGCAGGAACAGCAATTAGACGAGTGTTCGCATCCGCAACCACCACTGCTTTGACGCGAGCGTGCCTCCTGTCACTGCTTTTGATGCCTAGACTGAAGATCCACGCAGGCGCAGGACGACGACAGGAATGCTGGGAATGGTAGATATGATGTGGCCAGATTATCAGAATAAAACTTTCCACGTTGACTCGTGGATGATGAATTGACAGGTTCTGCAGCAGTCACTATCGAGACCTGGACTGTCTAGGACGAACCCCTGTAGAAGGCAGGAACAGCAATTAGACGAGTGTTCGCATCCGCAACCACCACTGCTTTGACGCGGGCGTGCCTCCTGTCACTGCTTTTGATGCCTAGACTGAAGATCCACGCAGGTGCAGGACGACGACAGGAATGCTGGGAATGGTAGATATGATGCGGCCAGATTATCCAGAATACAACGTTCCACGTTGACACGTGGATAATGAAATGACAGGTGCTGCAGCAGTCACTATCGGGACCCTGGCCTGTCTAGGACGAACCCCTGTAGAAGGCAGGAACAGCAATTAGACGAGTGTTCGCATCCGCAACCACCACTGCTTTGACGCGGGCGTGCCTCCTGTCACTGCTTTTGATGCCTAGACTGAAGATCCACGCAGGTGCAGGACAACGACAGGAATGCTGGGAATGGTAGATATGATGCGGCCAGATTATCTAGAATACAACGTTCCACGTTGACACGTGGATAATGAAATGACAGGTGCTGCAGCAGTCACTATCGGGACCCTGGCCTGTCTAGGACGAACCCCTGTAGAAGGCAGGAACAGCAATTAGACGAGTGTTCGCATCCGCAACCACCACTGCTTTGACGCGGGTGTGCCTCCTGTCACTGCTTTTGATGCCTAGACTGAAGATTCACGCAGGCGCAGGACGACGACAGGAATGCTGGGAATGGTAGATATGTTGTGGCCAGATTATCCAGAATACAACTTTCCACGTTGACACGTGGATGATGAATCGACAGGTTCTGCAGCAGTCACTTTCGGGACCCTGGCCTGTGTGGGATGAACACCTGTAGAAGGCAGGAACAGCAATTAGACGAGTGTTCGCATCCGCAACCACCACTGCTTTGACGCGGGCGTGCCTCCTGTCACTGCTTTTGATCCCTAGACTGAAGATCCACTCAGGCGCAGGACGACGACAGGAATGCTGGGAATGGTAGATATGATGTGGCCAGATTATCCAGAATACAACTTTCCACGTTGACACGTGGATGATGAATTGACAGGTTTTTCAGCAGTCACTATCGGGACCCTGGCCTGTCTGGGACGAACACCTGTAGAAGGCAGGAACAGCAATTAGACGAGTGTTCGCATCCGCAACCACCACTGCTTTGACGCGGGTGTGCCTCCTGTCACTGCTTTTGATGCCTAGACTGAAGATTCACGCAGGCGCAGGACGACGACAGGAATGCTGGGAATGGTAGATATGTTGTGGCCAGATTATCCAGAATACAACTTTCCACGTTGACACGTGGATGATGAATCGACAGGTTCTGCAGCAGTCACTATCGGGACCCTGGCCTGTGTGGGATGAACACCTATAGAAGGCAGGAACAGCAATTAGACGAGTGTTCGCATCCGCAACCACCACTGCTTTGACGCGGGCGTGCCTCCTGTCACTGCTTTTGATCCCTAGACTGAAGATCCACTCAGGCGCAGGACGACGACAGGAATGCTGGGAATGGTAGATATGATGTGGCCAGATTATCCAGAATACAACTTTCCACGTTGACACGTGGATGATGAATTGACAGGTTCTGCAGCAGTCACTATCGGGACCCTGGCCTGTCTGGGACGAACACCTGTAGAAGGCAGGAACAGCAATTAGACGAGTGTTCGCATCCGCAACCACCACTGCTTTGACGCGGGCGTGCCTCCTGTCACTGCTTTTGATGCCTAGACTGAAGATCCATGCAGGCGCAAGACGACGACAGAAATGCTGGGAACGGTAGATATGATGCGGCCAGATTATCCAGAATACAACGTTCCACGTTGACACGTGGATGATGAAATGACAGGTGCTGCAGCACTCACTATCGGGACCCTGGCCTGTCTTGGACGAACCCCTGCAGAAGGCAGGAACAGCAATTAGACGAGTGTTCGCACCCGCAACCACCACTGCTTTGACGCGGGCGTGCCTCCTGTCACTGCTTTTGATGCCTAGAATTAAGATACACGCAGGCGCAGGACGACGACAGGAATGCTGGGAATGGTAGATATGATGTGGCCAGGTGATCCAGAATACAACTTTCCACGTTGACACGTGGATGATGAATTGACAGGTTCTGCAGCAGTCACTATCGGGACCCTGGCCTGTCTAGGATGAACCCCTGCAGATGGCAGGAACAGCAATTAGACGAGTGTTCGCATCCGCAACCACCACTGCTTTGACGCGGGCGTGCCTCCTGTCACTGCTTTTGATACCTAGACTGAAGATCCACGCAGCCGCAGGACGACGACAGGAATGCTGGGAATGGTAGATATGATGTGGCCAGATTATCCAGAATACAACTTTCCACGTTGACACGTGGATGATGAATTGACAGGTTCTGCAGCAGTCACTATCGGGACCCTGGCCTGTCTAGGACGAACCCCTGTAGAAGGCAGGAACAGCAATTAGACGAGTGTTCGCATCCGCAACCACCACTGCTTTGACGCGGGCGTGCCTCCTGTCACTGCTTTTGATGCCTAGACTGAAGATCCACGCAGGCGCAGGACGACGACAGGAATGCTGGGAATGGTAGATATGATGCGGCCAGATTATCCAGAATACAACGTTCCACGTTGACACGTGGATAATGAAATGACAGGTGCTGCAGCAGTCACTATCGGGACCCTGGCCTGTCTAGGACGAACCCCTGTAGAAGGCAGGAACAGCAATTAGACGAGTGTTCGCATCCGCAACCACCACTGCTCTGACGCGGGTGTGCCTCCTGTCACTGCTTTTGATGCCTAGACTGAAGATCCACGCAGGCGCAGGACGACGACAGGAATGCTGGGAATGGTAGATATGATGTGGCCAGATTATCCAGAATACAACTTTCCACGTTGACACGTGGATGATGAATCGACAGGTTCTGCAGCAGTCACTATCGGGACCCTGGCCTGTGTGGGATGAACACCTGTAGAAGGCAGGAACAGCAATTAGACGAGTGTTCGCATCCGCAACCACCACTGCTTTGACGCGGGCGTGCCTCCTGTCACTGCTTTTGATCCCTAGACTGAAGATCCACGCAGGCGCAGGACGACGACAGGAATGCTGGGAATGGTAGATGTGATGTGGCCAGATTATCCAGAATACAACTTTCCACGTTGACACGTGGATTATGAATTGACAGGTTCTGCAGCAGTCACTATCGGGACCCTGGCCTGTCTGGGACGAACACCTGTAGAAGGCAGGAACAGCAATTAGACGAGTGTTCGCATCCGCAACCACCACTGCTTTGACGCGGGCGTGCCTCCTGTCACTGCTTTTGATGCCTAGACTGAAGATCCACGCAGGCGCAAGACGACGACAGAAATGCTGGCAACGGTAGATATGATGCGGCCAGATTATCCAGAATACAACGTTCCACGTTGACACGTGGATGATGAAATGACAGGTGCTGCAGCAGTCACTATCGGGACCCTGGCCTGTCTTGGACGAACCCCTGCAGAAGGCAGGAACAGCAATTAGACGAGTGTTCGCATCCGCAACCACCACTGCTTTGACGCGGGCGTGCCTCCTGTCACTGCTTTTGATGCCTAGACTTAAGGTACACGCAGGCGCAGGACGACGACAGGAATGCTGGGAATGGTAGATATGATGTGGCCAGATGATCCAGAATACAACTTTCCACGTTGACACGTGGATGATGAATTGACAGGTTCTGCAGCAGTCACTATCGGGACCCTGGCCTGTCTAGGATGAACCCCTGCAGATGATTCATTTGATTTGTGGGGTTTAACGTCCCAAAACCACCATATGATTATGAGAGACGCCGTAGTGGAGGGCTCCGGAAATTTTGACCACCTGGGGTTCTTTAACGTGCACCCAAATCTGAGTACACGGGCCTACAACATTTCCGCCTCCATCGGAAATGCAGCCGCCGCAGCCGGGAATCGAACCCGCGACCTGCGGGTCAGCAGCCGAGTACCTTAGCCACTAGACCACCGCGGCGGGGCCCCTGCAGATGGCAGGAACAGCAATTAGACGAGTGTTCGCATCCGCAACCACCACTGCTTAGACGCGGGCGTGCCCCCTGTCACTGCTTTTGATGCCTAGACTGAAGATCCACGCATGCGCAGGATGACGACAGGAATGCTGGGAATGGTAGATAGGATGTGGCCAGATTATCCAGAATACAACTTTCCACGTTGACATGTGGATGATGAATTGACAGGTTCTGCAGCAGTCACTATCGGGACCCTGGCCTGTCTGGGATGAACACCTGTAGAAGGCAGGAACAGCAATTAGACGAGTGTTCGCATCCGCAACCACCACTGCTTTGACGCGGGCGTGCCTCTTGTCACTGCTTTTGATCCCTAGACTGAAGATCCACGCAGGCGCAGGACGACGACAGGAATGCTGGGAATGGTAGATATGATGTGGCCAGATTATCCAGAATACAACTTTCCACGTTGACACGTGGATGATGAATTGACAGGTTCTGCAGCAGTCACTATCGGGACCCTGGCCTGTCTAGGACGAACCCCTGTAGAAGGCAGGAACAGCAATTAGACGAGTGTTCGCATCCGCAACCACCACTGCTTTGACGCGGGCGTGCCTCCTGTCACTGCTTTTGATGCCTAGACTGAAGATCCACGCAGGTGCAGGACGACGACAGGAATGCTGGGAATGGTAGATATGATGCGGCCAGATTATCCAGAATACAACGTTCCACGTTGACACGTGGATAATGAAATGACAGGTGCTGCAGCAGTCACTATCGGGACCCTGGCCTGTCTAGGACGAACCCCTGTAGAAGGCAGGAACAGCAATTAGACGAGTGTTCGCATCCGCAACCACCACTGCTTTGACGCGGGTGTGCCTCCTGTCACTGCTTTTGATGCCTAGACTGAAGATTCACGCAGGCGCAGGACGACGACAGGAATGCTGGGAATGGTAGATATGTTGTGGCCAGATTATCCAGAATACAACTTTCCACGTTGACACGTGGATGATGAATCGACAGGTTCTGCAGCAGTCACTATCGGGACCCTGGCCTGTGTGGGATGAACACCTGTAGAAGGCAGGAACAGCAATTAGACGAGTGTTCGCATCCGCAACCACCACTGCTTTGACGCGGGCGTGCCTCCTGTCACTGCTTTTGATCCCTAGACTGAAGATCCACGCAGGCGCAGGACGACGACAGGAATGCTGGGAATGGTAGATATGATGTGGCCAGATTATCCAGAATACAACTTTCCACGTTGACACGTGGATGATGAATTGACAGGTTCTGCAGCAGTCAGTATCGGGACCCTGGCCTGTCTGGGACGAACACCTGTAGAAGGCAGGAACAGCAATTAGACGAGTGTTCGCATCCGCAACCACCACTGCTTTGACGCGGGCGTGCCTCCTGTCACTGCTTTTGATGCCTAGACTGAAGATCCATGCAGGCGCAAGACGACGACAGAAATGCTGGGAACGGTAGATATGATGCGGCCAGCTTATCCAGAATACAACGTTCCACGTTGACACGTGGATGATGAAATGACAGGTGCTGCAGCACTCACTATCGGGACCCTGGCCTGTCTTGGACGAACCCCTGCAGAAGGCAGGAACAGCAATTAGACGAGTGTTCGCACCCGCAACCACCACTGCTTTGACGCGGGCGTGCCTCCTGTCACTGCTTTTGATGCCTGGACTTAAGATACACGCAGGCGCAGGACGACGACAGGAATGCTGGGAATGGTAGATATGATGTGGCCAGGTGATCCAGAATACAACTTTCCACGTTGACACGTGGATGATGAATTGACAGGTTCTGCAGCAGTCACTATCGGGACCCTGGCCTGTCTAGGATGAACCCCTGCAGATGGCAGGAACAGCAATTAGACGAGTGTTCGCATCCGCAACCACCACTGCTTTGACGCGGGCGTGCCTCCTGTCACTGCTTTTGATACCTAGACTGAAGATCCACGCAGCCGCAGGACGACGACAGGAATGCTGGGAATGGTAGATATGATGTGGCCAGATTATCCAGAATACAACTTTCCACGTTGACACGTGGATGATGAATTGACAGGTTCTGCAGCAGTCACTATCGGGACCCTGGCCTGTCTAGGACGAACCCCTGTAGAAGGCAGGAACAGCAATTAGACGAGTGTTCGCATCCGCAACCACCACTGCTTTGACGCGGGCGTGCCTCCTGTCACTGCTTTTGATGCCTAGACTGAAGATCCACGCAGGCGCAGGACGACGACAGGAATGCTGGGAATGGTAGATATGATGCGGCCAGATTATCCAGAATACAACGTTCCACGTTGACACGTGGATAATAAAATGACAGGTGCTGCAGCAGTCACTATCGGGACCCTGGCCTGTCTAGGACGAACCCCTGTAGAAGGCAGGAACAGCAATTAGACGAGTGTTCGCATCCGCAACCACCACTGCTCTGACGCGGGTGTGCCTCCTGTCACTGCTTTTGATGCCTAGACTGAAGATCCACGCAGGCGCAGGACGACGACAGGAATGCTGGGAATGGTAGATATGATGTGGCCAGATTATCCAGAATACAACTTTCCACGTTGACACGTGGATGATGAATCGACAGGTTCTGCAGCAGTCACTATCGGGACCCTGGCCTGTGTGGGATGAACACCTGTAGAAGGCAGGAACAGCAATTAGACGAGTGTTCGCATCCGCAACCACCACTGCTTTGACGCGGGCGTGCCTCCTGTCACTGCTTTTGATCCCTAGACTGAAGATCCACGCAGGCGCAGGACGACGACAGGAATGCTGGGAATGGTAGATGTGATGTGGCCAGATTATCCAGAATACAACTTTCCACGTTAACACGTGGATTATGAATTGACAGGTTCTGCAGCAGTCACTATCGGGACCCTGGCCTGTCTGGGACGAACACCTGTAGAAGGCAGGAACAGCAATTAGACGAGTGTTCGCATCCGCAACCACCACTGCTTTGACGCGGGCGTGCCTCCTGTCACTGCTTTTGATGCCTAGACTGAAGATCCACGCAGGCGCAAGACGACGACAGAAATGCTGGCAACGGTAGATATGATGCGGCCAGATTATCCAGAATACAACGTTCCACGTTGACACGTGGATGATGAAATGACAGGTGCTGCAGCAGTCACTATCGGGACCCTGGCCTGTCTTGGACGAACCCCTGCAGAAGGCAGGAACAGCAATTAGACGAGTGTTCGCATCCGCAACCACCACTGCTTTGACGCGGGCGTGCCTCCTGTCACTGCTTTTGATGCCTAGACTTAAGATACACGCAGGCGCAGGACGACGACAGGAATGCTGGGAATGGTAGATATGATGTGGCCAGATGATCCAGAATACAACTTTCCTCGTTGACACGTGGATGATGAATTGACAGGTTCTGCAGCAGTCACTATCGGGACCCTGGCCTGTCTAGGATGAACCCCTGCAGATGATTGATTTGATTTGTGGGGTTTAACGTCCCAAAACCACCATATGATTATGAGAGACGCCGTAGTGGAGGGCTCCGGAAATTTTGACCACCTGGGGTTCTTTAACGTGCACCCAAATCTGAGTACACGGGCCTACAACATTTCCGCCTACATCGGAAATGCAGCCGCCGCAGCCGGGAATCGAACCCGCGACCTGCGGGTCAGCAGCCGAGTACCTTAGCCACTAGACCACCGCGGCGGGGCCCCTGCAGATGGCAGGAACAGCAATTAGACGAGTGTTCGCATCCGCAACCACCACTGCTTTGACGCGGGCGTGCCCCCTGTCACTGCTTTTGATGCCTAGACTGAAGATCCACGCATGCGCAGGACGACGACAGGAATGCTGGGAATGGTAGATATGATGTGGCCAGATTATCCAGAATACAACTTTCCACGTTGACATGTGGATGATGAATTGACAGGTTCTGCAGCAGTCACTATCGGGACCCTGGCCTGTCTGGGATGAACACCTGTAGAAGGCAGGAACAGCAATTAGACGAGTGTTCGCATCCGCAACCACCACTGCTTTGACGCGGGCGTGCCTCTTGTCACTGCTTTTGATCCCTAGACTGAAGATCCACGCAGGCGCAGGACGACGACAGGAATGCTGGGAATGGTAGATATGATGTGGCCAGATTATCCAGAATACAACTTTCCACGTTGACACGTGGATGATGAATTGACAGGTTCTGCAGCAGTCACTATCGGGACCCTGGCCTGTCTAGGATGAACCCCTGCAGACGGCAGGAACAGCAATTAGACGAGTGTTCGCATCCGCAACCACCACTGCTTTGACGCGGGCGTGCCTCCTGTCACTGCTTTTGATGCCTAGACTGAAGATCCACGCAGGCGCAGGACGACGACAGGAATGCTGGGAATGGTAGATATGATGTGGCCAGATTATCAGAATACAACTTTCCACGTTGACACGTGGATGATGAATTGACAGGTTCTGCAGCAGTCACTATCGGGACCTGGCCTGTCTAGGACGAACCCCTGTAGAAGGCAGGAACAGCAATTAGACGAGTGTTCGCATCCGCAACCACCACTGCTTTGACGCGGGCGTGCCTCCTGTCACTGCTTTTGATGCCTAGACTGAAGATCCACGCAGGCGCAGGACTACGACAGGAATGCTGGGAATGGTAGATATGATGCGGCCAGATTATCCAGAATACAACGTTCCACGTTGACACGTGGATAATGAAATGACAGGTGCTGCAGCAGTCACTATCGGGACCCTGGCCTGTCTAGGACGAACCCCTGTAGAAGGTAGGAACAGCAATTAGACGAGTGTTCGCATCCGCAACCACCACTGCTTTGACGCGGGTGTGCCTCCTGTCACTGCTTTTGATGCCTAGATTGAAGATTCACGCAGGCGCAGGACGACGACAGGAATGCTGGGAATGGTAGATATGATGTGGCCAGATTATCCAGAATACAACTTTCCACGTTGACACGTGGATGATGAATCGACAGGTTCTGCAGCAGTCACTATCGGGACCCTGGCCTGTGTGGGATGAACACCTGTAGAAGGCAGGAACAGCAATTAGACGAGTGTTCGCATCCGCAACCACCACTGCTTTGACGCGGGCGTGCCTCCTGTCACTGCTTTTGATCCCTAGACTGAAGATCCACGCAGGCGCAGGACGACGACAGGAATGCTGGGAATGGTAGATATGATGTGGCCAGATTATCCAGAATACAACTTTCCACGTTGACACGTGGATGATGAATTGACAGGTTCTTCAGCAGTCACTATCGGGACCCTGGCCTGTCTGGGACGAACACCTGTAGAAGGCAGGAACAGCAATTAGACGAGTGTTCGCATCCGCAACCACCACTGCTTTGACGCGGGCGTGCCTCCTGTCACTGCTTTTGATGCCTAGACTGAAGATCCACGCAGGCGCAGGACGACGACAGGAATGCTGGGAATGGTAGATATGATGCGGCCAGATTATCCAGAATACAACTTTCCACGTTGACACGTGGATGATGAATTGACAGGTTCTGCAGCAGTCACTATCGGGACCTGGCCTGTCTAGGACGAACCCCTGTAGAAGGCAGGAACAGCAATAGACGAGTGTTCGCATCCGCAACCACCACTGCTTTGACGCGGGCGTGCCTCCTGTCACTGCTTTTGATGCCTAGACTGAAGATCCACGCAGGCGCAGGACGACGACAGGAATGCTGGGAATGGTAGATATGATGCGGCCAGATTATCCAGAATACAACGTTCCACGTTGACACGTGGATAATGAAATGACAGGTGCTGTAGCAGTCACTATCGGGACCCTGGCCTGTCTAGGACGAACCCCTGTAGAAGGCAGGAACAGCAATTAGACGAGTGTTCGCATCCGCAACCACCACTGCTTTGACGCGGGCGTGCCTCCTGTCGCTGCTATTGATGCCTAGACTGAAGATCCACGCAGGCGCAGGACGACGACAGGAATGCAGGGAACGGTAGATATGATGCGGCCAGATTATCCAGGATGCAACGTTCCACGTTGACACGTGGATGACGAAATGACAGGTGCTGCAGTAGTCACTATCGGGACCCTGGCCTGTCTATGATGAACCCCTGTAGAAGGCAGGAACAGCAATTAGACGAGTGTTCGCATCCGCAACCACCACTGCTTTGACGCGGGCGTGCCTCCTGTCACTGCTTTTGATGCCTAGACTGAAGATCCACGCAGGCGCAAGACGACGACAGGAATGCTGGGAACGGTAGATATGATGCGGCCAGATTATCCAGAATACAACGTTCCACATTAACACGTGGATGATGAAATGACAGGTGCTGCAGCAGTCACTATCGGGACCCTGGCCTGTCAAGGACGAACACCTGTAGAAGGCAGGAACAGCAATTAGACGAGTGTTCGCATCCGCAACCACCACTGCTTTGACGCGGGCGTGCCTCCTGTCACTGCCTTTGATGCCTAGACTGAAGATCCACGCAGGCGCAGGACGACGACAGGAATGCTGGGAATGGTAGATATGATGTGGCCAGATTATCCAGAATACAACTTTCCACGTTGACATGTGGATGATGAATTGACAGGTTCTGCAGCAGTCACTATCGGGACCCTGGCCTGTCTAGAATGAACCCCTGCAGACGGCAGGAACAGCAATTAGACGAGTGTTCGCATCCGCAACCACCACTGCTTTGACGCGGGCGTGCCTCCTGTCACTGCTTTTGATGCCTAGACTGAAGATCCACGCATGCGCAGGACGACGACAGGAATTCTGGGAATGGTAGATATGATGTGGCCAAATTATCCAGAATAAAACTTTCCACGTTGACACGTGGATGATGAATTGACAGGTTCTGCCGCAGTCACTATCGGGACCCTGGCCTGTCTGGGATGAACACCTGTAGAAAGCAGAAACAGCAATTAGACGAGTGTTCGCATCCGCAACCACCACTGCTTTAACGCGGGCGTGCCTCCTGTCACTGCTTTCGATACCTAGACTGAAGATCCACGCAGGCGCAGGACGACGAGAGGAATGCTGAGAATGGTAGATATGATGTGGCCAGATTATCCAGGATGCAACGTTCCACGTTGACACGTGGATGATGAAATGACAGGTGCTGCAGCAGTCACTATCGGGTCCCTGGCTTGTCTAGGACGAACCCCTGTAGAAGGCAGGAGCAGCAATTAGACGAGTGTTCGCATCCGCAACCACCACTGCTTTGACGCGGGCGTGCCTCCTGTCGCTGCTTTTGATGCCTAGACTGAAGATCCACGCAGGCGCAGGACGACGACAGGAATGCAGGGAACGGTAGATATGATGCGGCCAAATTATCCAGGATGCAACGTTCCACGTTGACACGTGGATGATGAAATGACAGGTGCTGCAGCAGTCACTATCGGGACCCTGGCCTGTCTAGGATGAACCCCTGTAGAAGGCAGGAACAGCAATTAGACGAGTGTTCGCATCCGCAACCACCACTGCTTTGACGCGGGCGTGCCTCCTGTCACTGCTTTTGATTCCTAGACTGAAGATCCACGCAGGCGCAAGACGACGACATGAATGCTGGGAATGGTAGATATGATGTGGCCAGATGATCCAGAATACAACTTTCCACGTTGACACGTGGATGATGAATTGACAGGTTCTGCAGCAGTCACTATCGGGACCCTGGCCTGTCTAGGATGAACCCCTGCAGATGGCAGGAACAGCAATTAGACGAGTGTTCGCATCCGCAACCACCACTGCTTTGACGCGGGCGTGCCCCCTGTCACTGCTTTTGATGCCTAGACTGAAGATCCACGCATGCGCAGGACGACGACAGGAATGCTGGGAATGGTAGATATTATGTGGCCAGATTATCCAGAATACAACTTTCCAAGTTGACATGTGGATGATGAATTGACAGGTTCTGCAGCAGTCACTATCGGGACCCTGGCCTGTCTGGGATGAACACCTGTAGAAGGCAGGAACAGCAATTAGACGAGTGTTCGCATCCGCAACCACCACTGCTTTGACGCGGGCGTGCCTCTTGTCACTGCTTTTGATCCCTAGACTGAAGATCCACGCAGGCGCAGGACGACGACAGGAATGCTGGGAATGGTAGATATGATGTGGCCAGATTATCCAGAATACAACTTTCCACGTTGACACGTGGATGATGAATTGACAGGTTCTGCAGCATTCGCTATCGGGACCCTGGCCTGTCTAGGATGAACCCCTGCAGACGGCAGGAACAGCAATTAGACGAGTGTTCGCATCCGCAACCACCACTGCTTTGACGCGGGCGTGCCTCCTGTCACTGCTTTTGATGCCTAGACTGAAGATCCACGCAGGCGCAGGACGACGACAGGAATGCTGGGATTGGTAGATATGATGTGGCCAGATTATCAGAATACAACTTTCCACGTTCACACGTGGATGATGAATTGACAGGTTCTGCAGCAGTCACTATCGGGACCTGGCCTGTCTAGGACGAACCCCTGTAGAAGGCAGGAACAGCAATTAGACGAGTGTTCGCATCCGCAACCACCACTGCTTTGACGCGGGCGTGCCTCCTGTCACTGCTTTTGATGCCTAGACTGAAGATCCACGCAGGCGCAGGACGACGACAGGAATGCTGGGAATGGTAGATATGATGCGGCCAGATTATCCAGAATACAACGTTCCACGTTGACACGTGGATAATGAAATGACAGGTGCTGCAGCAGTCACTATCGGGACCCTGGCCTGTCTAGGACGAACCCCTGTAGAAGGCAGGAACAGCAATTAGACGAGTGTTCGCATCCGCAACCACCACTGCTTTGACGCGGGTGTGCCTCCTGTCACTGCTTTTGATGCCTAGACTGAAGATTCACGCAGGCGCAGGACGACGACAGGAATGCTGGGAATGATAGATATGATGTGGCCAGATTATCCAGAATACAACTTTCCACGTTGACACGTGGATGATGAATCGAAAGGTTCTGCAGCAGTCACTATCGGGACCCTGGCCTGTGTGGGATGAACACCTGTAGAAGGCAGGAACAGCAATTAGACGAGTGTTCGCATCCGCAACCACCACTGCTTTGACGCGGGCGTGCCTCCTGTCACTGCTTTTGATCCCTAGACTGAAGATCCACGCAGGCGCAGGACGACGACAGGAATGCTGGGAATGGTAGATATGATGTGGCCAGATTATCCAGAATACAACTTTCCACGTTGACACGTGGATGATGAATTGACAGGTTCTTCAGCAGTCACTGTCGGGACCCTGGCCTGTCTGGGACGAACACCTGTAGAAGGCAGGAACAGCAATTAGACGAGTGTTCGCATCCGCAACCACCACTGCTTTGACGCGGGCGTGCCTCCTGTCACTGCTTTTGATGCCTAGACTGAAGATCCACGCAGGCGCAGGACGACGACAGGAATGCTGGGAATGGTAGATATGATGCGGCCAGATTATCCAGAATACAACTTTCCACGTTGACACGTGGATGATGAATTGACAGGTTCTGCAGCAGTCACTACCGGGACCTGGCCTGTCTAGGACGAACCCCTGTAGAAGGCAGGAACAGCAATTAGACGAGTGTTCGCATCCGCAACCACCACTGCTTTGACGCGGGCGTGCCTCCTGTCACTGCTTTTGATGCCTAGACTGAAGATCCACGCAGGCGCAGGACGACGACAGGAATGCTGGGAATGGTAGATATGATGCGGCCAGATTATCCAGAATACAACGTTCCACGTTGACACGTGGATAATGAAATGACAGGTGCTGTAGCAGTCACTATCGGGACCCTGGCCTGTCTAGGACGAACCCCTGTAAAAGGCAGGAACAGCAATTAGACGAGTGTTCGCATCCGCAACCACCACTGCTTTGACGCGGGCGTGCCTCCTGTCGCTGCTTTTGATGCCTAGACTGAAGATCCACGCAGGCGCAGGACGACGACAGGAATGCAGGGAACGGTAGATATGATGCGGCCAGATTATCCAGGATGCAACGTTCCACGTTGACACGTGGATGACGAAATGACAGGTGCTGCAGCAGTCACTATCGGGACCCTGGCCTGTCTAGGATGAACCCCTGTAGAAGGCAGGAACAGCAATTAGACGAGTGTTCGCATCCGCAACCACCACTGCTTTGACGCGGGCGTGCCTCCTGTCACTGCTTTTGATGCCTAGACTGAAGATCCACGCAGGCGCAAGACGACGACAGGAATGCTGGGAACGGTAGATATGATGCGGCCAGATTATCCAGAATACAACGTTCCACATTAACACGTGGATGATGAAATGACAGGTGCTGCAGCAGTCACTATCGGGACCCTGGCCTGTCAAGGACGAACACCTGTAGAAGGCAGGAACAGCAATTAGACGAGTGTTCGCATCCGCAACCACCACTGCTTTGACGCGGGCGTGCCTCCTGTCACTGCCTTTGATGCCTAGACTGAAGATCCACGCAGGCGCAGGACGACGACAGGAATGCTGGGAATGGTAGATATGATGTGGCCAGATTATCCAGAATACAACTTTCCACGTTGACATGTGGATGATGAATTGACAGGTTCTGCAGCAGTCACTATCGGGACCCTGGCCTGTCTAGAATGAACCCCTGCAGACGGCAGGAACAGCAATTAGACGAGTGTTCGCATCCGCAACCACCACTGCTTTGACGCGGGCGTGCCTCCTGTCACTGCTTTTGATGCCTAGACTGAAGATCCACGCATGCGCAGGACGACGACAGCAATTCTGGGAATGGTAGATATGATGTGGCCAAATTATCCAGAATAAAACTTTCCACGTTGACACGTGGATGATGAATTGACAGGTTCTGCCGCAGTTACTATCGGGACCCTGGCCTGTCTGGGATGAACACCTGTAGAAGGCAGAAACAGCAATTAGACGAGTGTTCGCATCCGCAACCACCACTGCTTTAACGCGGGCGTGCCTCCTGTCACTGCTTTTGATACCTAGACTGAAGATCCACGCAGGCGCAGGACGACGACAGGAATGCTGGGAATGGTAGATATGATGTGGCCAGATTATCCAAAATACAACTTTCCACGTTGACACGTGGATGATGAATTGACAGGTTCTGCAGCAGTCACTATCGAGACCCTGGCCTGTCTAGGACGAACCCCTGTAGAAGGCAGGAACAGCAATTAGACGAGTGTTCGCATCCGCAACCACCACTGCTTTGACGCAGGCGTGCCTCCTGTCACTGCTTTTGATGCCTAGACTGAAGATCCACGCAGGCGCAGGACGACGACAGGAATGCTGGGAACGGTCGATATGATGCGGCCAGATTATCCAGAATACAACGTTCCACGTTGACACGTGGATGATGAAATGACAGGTGCTGCAGCAGTCACTATCGGGACCCTGGCCTGTCTAGGATGAACCCCTGCAGACGGCAGGAACAGCAATTAGACGAGTGTTCGCATCCGCAACCACCACTGCTTTGACGCGGGCGTGCCTCCTGTCACTGCTTTTGATGCCTAGACTGAAGATCCACGCAGGCGCAGGACGACGACAGGAATGCTGGGAATGGTAGATATGATGCGGCCAGATTATCCAGAATACAACGTTCCACGTTGACACGTGGATAATGAAATGACAGGTGCTGCAGCAGTCACTATCGGGACCCTGGCCTGTCTAGGACGAACCCCTGTAGAAGGCAGGAACAGCAATTAGACGAGTGTTCGCATCCGCAACCACCACTGCTTTGACGCGGGTGTGCCTCCTGTCACTGGTTTTGATGCCTAGACTGAAGATTCACGCAGGCGCAGGACGACGACAGGAATGCTGGGAATGGTAGATATGATGTGGCCAGATTATCCAGAATACAACTTTCCACGTTGACACGTGGATGATGAATCGACAGGTTCTGCAGCAGTCACTATTGGGACCCTGGCCTGTGTGGGATGAACACCTGTAAAAGGCAGGAACAGCAATTAGACGAGTGTTCGCATCCGCAACCACCACTGCTTTGACGCGGGCGTGCCTCCTGTCACTGCTTTTGATCCCTAGACTGAAGATCCACGCAGGCGCAGGACGACGACAGGAATGCTGGGAATGGTAGATATGATGTGGCCAGATTATCCAGAATACAACTTTCCACGTTGACACGTGGATGATGAATTGACAGGTTCTTCAGCAGTCACTATCGGGACCCTGGCCTGTCTGGGACGAACACCTGTAGAAGGCAGGAACAGCAATTAGACGAGTGTTCGCATCCGCAACCACCACTGCTTTGACGCGGGCGTGCCTCCTGTCACTGCTTTTGATGCCTAGACTGAAGATCCACGCAGGCGCAGGACGACGACAGGAATGCTGAGAATGGTAGATATGATGCGGCCAGATTATCCAGAATACAACTTTCCACGTTGACACGTGGATGATGAATTGACAGGTTCTGCAGCAGTCACTATCGGGACCTGGCCTGTCTAGGACGAACCCCTGTAGAAGGCAGGAACAGCAATTAGACGAGTGTTCGCATCCGCAACCACCACTGCTTTGACGCGGGCGTGCCTCCTGTCACTGCTTTTGATGCCTAGACTGAAGATCCACGCAGGCGCAGGACGACGACAGGAATGCTGAGAATGGTAGATATGATGCGGCCAGATTATCCAGAATACAACGTTCCACGTTGACACGTGGATAATGATATGTCAGGTGCTGTAGCAGTCACTATCGGTACCCTGGCCTGTCTAGGACGAACCCCTGTAGAAGGCAGGAACAGCAATTAGACGAGTGTTCGCATCCGCAACCACCACTGCTTTGACGCGGGCGTGCCTCCTGTCACTGCTTTTGATGCCTAGACTGAAGATCCACGCAGGCGCAGGACGACGACAGGAATGCTGGGAATGGTAGATATGATGCGGCCAGATTATCCAGGATGCAACGTTCCACGTTGACACGTGGATGACGAAATGACAGGTGCTGCAGCAGTCACTATCGGGACCCTGGCCTGTCTAGGATGAACCCCTGTAGAAGGCAGGAACAGCAATTAGACGAGTGTTCGCATCCGCAACCACCACTGCTTTGACGCGGGCGTGCCTCCTGTCACTGCTTTTGATGCCTAGACTGAAGATCCACGCAGGCGCAGGACGACGACAGGAATGCTGAGAATGGTAGATATGATGCGGCCAGATTATCCAGAATACAACGTTCCACGTTGACACGTGGATAATGATATGACAGGTGCTGTAGCAGTCACTATCGGTACCCTGGCCTGTCTAGGACGAACCCCTGTAGAAGGCAGGAACAGCAATTAGACGAGTGTTCGCATCCGCAACCACCACTGCTTTGACGCGGGCGTGCCTCCTGTCGCTGCTTTTGATGCCTAGACTGAAGATCCACGCAGGCGCAGGACGACGACAGGAATGCAGGGAACGGTAGATATGATGCGGCCAGATTATCCAGGATGCAACGTTCCACGTTGACACGTGGATGACGAAATGACAGGTGCTGCAGCAGTCACTATCGGGACCCTGGCCTGTCTAGGATGAACCCCTGTAGAAGGCAGGAACAGCAATTAGACGAGTGTTCGCATCCGCAACCACCACTGCTTTGACGCGGGCGTGCCTCCTGTCACTGCTTTTGATGCCTAGACTGAAGATCCACGCAGGCGCAAGACGACGACAGGAATGCTGGGAACGGTAGTTATGATGCGGCCAGATTATCCAGAATACAACGTTCCACATTAACACGTGGATGATGAAATGACAGGTGCTGCAGCAGTCACTATCGGGACCCTGGCCTGTCAAGGACGAACACCTGTAGAAGGCAGGAACAGCAATTAGACGAGTGTTCGCATCCGCAACAACCACTGCTTTGACGCGGGCGTGCCTCCTGTCACTGCCTTTGATGCCTAGACTGAAGATCCACGCAGGCGCAGGACGACGACAGGAATGCTGGGAATGGTAGATATGATGTGGCCAGATTATCCAGAATACAACTTTCCACGTTGACATGTGAATGATGAATTGACAGGTTCTGCAGCAGTCACTATCGGGACCCTGGCCTGTCTAGAATGAACCCCTGCAGACGGCAGGAACAGCAATTAGACGAGTGTTCGCATCCGCAACCACCACTGCTTTGACGTGGGCGTGCCTCCTGTCACTGCTTTTGATGCCTAGACTGAAGATCCACGCATGCGCAGGACGACGACAGGAATTCTGGGAATGGTAGATATGATGTGGCCAAATTATCCAGAATAAAACTTTCCACGTTGACACGTGGATGATGAATTGACAGGTTCTGCCGCAGTTACTATCGGGACCCTGGCCTGTCTAGGATGAACACCTGTAGAAGGCAGAAACAGCAATTAGACGAGTGTTCGCATCCGCAACCACCACTGCTTTAACGCGGGCGTGCCTCCTGTCACTGCTTTTGATACCTAGACTGAAGATCCACGCAGGCGCAGGACGACGACAGGAATGCTGGGAATGGTAGATATGATGTGGCCAGATTATCCAGAATACAACTTTCCACGTTGACACGTGGATGATGAATTGACAGGTTCTGCAGCAGTCACTATCGGGACCCTGGCCTGTCTAGGACGAACCCCTGTAGAAGGCAGGAACAGCAATTAGACGAGTGTTCGCATCCGCAACCACCACTGCTTTGACGCAGGCGTGCCTCCTGTCACTGCTTTTGATGCCTAGACTGAAGATCCACGCAGGCGCAGGACGACGACAGGAATGCTGGGAACGGTCGATATGATGCGGCCAGATTATCCAGAATACAACGTTCCACGTTGACACGTGGATGATGAAATGACAGGTGCTGCAGCAGTCACTATCGGGACCCTGGCTTGTCTAGGACGAACCCCTGTAGAAGGCAGGAGCAGCAATTAGACGAGTGTTCGCATCCGCAACCACCACTGCTTTGACGCGGGCGTGCCTCCTGTCGCTGCTTTTGATGCCTAGACTGAAGATCCACGCAGGCGCAGGACGACGACAGGAATGCAGGGAACGGTAGATATGATGCGGCCAAATTATCCATGATGCAACGTTCCACGTTGACACGTGGATGATGAAATGACAGGTGCTGCAGCAGTCACTATCGGGACCCTGGCCTGTCTTGGATGAACCCCTGTAGAAGGCAGGAACAGCAATTAGACGAGTGTTCGCATCCGCAACCACCACTGCTTTGACGCGGGCGTGCCTCCTGTCACTGCTTTTGATGCCTAGACTGAAGATCCACGCAGGCGCAAGACGACGACAGGAATGCTGGGAACGGTAGATATGATGCGGCCAGATTATCCAGAATACAACGTTCCACATTAACACGTGGATGATGAAATGACAGGTGCTGCAGCAGTCACTATCGGGACCCTGGCCTGCCAAGGACGAACACCTGTAGAAGGCAGGAACAGCAATTAGACGAGTGTTCGCATCCGCAACCACCACTGCTTTGACACGGGCGTGCCTCCTGTCACTTCTTTTGATGCCTAGACTGAAGATCCACGCAGGCGCAGGACGACGACAAGAATGCGGGGAATGGTAGATATGATGCGGCCAGATTATCCAGAATACAACGTTCATGATGAAATAACAGGTGCTGCAGCAGTCACTATCGGGACCCTGGCCTGTCTAGGACGAACCCCTGTAGAAGGCAGGAACAGCAATTAGACGAGTGTTCGCATCCGCAACTACCAATGCTTTGACGCGGGCGTGCCTTCTGTCACTGCGTTTGATGCCTAGACTGAAGATCCACGCAGGCGCAGGACGACGACAGGAATGCTGGGAATGGTAGATATGATGTAGCCAGATTATCCAGATAACTTTCCACGTTGACACGTGGATGATGAATTGACAGGTTCTGCAGCAGTCACTATCGGGATCCTGGCCTGTCTAGGATGAACCCCTGTAGAAGGCAGGAACAGCAATTAGACGAGTGTTCGCATCCGCAACCACCACTGCTTTGACGCGGGCGTGCCTCTGTCACTGCTTTTGATGCCTACACTGAAGATCCACGCAGGCGCAGGACGACGACAGGAATGCTGGGAACGGTAGATATGATGCGGCCAGATTATCCAGAATACAACGTTCCATGTTGACATGTGGATGATGAAATGACAGGTGCTGCAGCAGTCACTATCGAGACCCTGGCCTGTCTAGGATGAACCCCTGTAGAAGGCAGGAACAGCAATTAGACGAGTGTTCGCATCCGCAACCACCACTGCTTTGACGCGGGCGTGCCCCCTGTCACTGCTTTTGATGCCTACACTGAAGATCCACGCAGGCGCAGGACGACGACAGGAATGCTGGGAACGGTAGATATGATGCGGCCAGATTATCCAGAATACAACGTTCCATATTAACACGTGGATGATGAATTGACAGGTGCTGCAGCAGTCACTATCGGGACCCTGGCCTGTCAAGGACGAACACCTGTAGAAGGCAGGAACAGCAATTAGACGAGTGTTCGCATCCGCAACCACCACTGCTTTGACGCAGGCGTGCCTCCTGTCACTGCTTTTGATGCATAGACTGAAGATCCACGCAGGCGCAGGACGACGACAGGAATGCTGGGAATGGTAGATATGATGCGGCCAGATTATCCAGGATGCAACATTCCACGTTGACACGTGAATGATGAATTGACAGGTTCTGCAGCAGTCACTATCGGGACCCTGGCTTGTCTAGGATGACCCCCTGTAGAAGGAAGGAACAGCAATTAGACGAGTATTCGCATCCGCAACCACCACTGCTTTGACGCGGGCGTGCCCCTTGTCACTGCTTTTGATGCCTACACTGAAGATCCACGCAGGCGCAGGACGACGACAGGAATGCTGGGAACGGTAGATATGATGCGGCCAGATTATCCAGAATACAACGTTCCATGTTGACATGTGGATGATGAAATGACAGGTGCTGCAGCAGTCACTATCGAGACCCTGGCCTGTCTAGGATGAACCCCTGTAGAAGGCAGGATCAGCAATTAGACGAGTGTTCACATCCGCAACCACCACTGCTTTGACGCGGGCGTGCCTCCTGTCACTGCTTTTGATGCCTACACTGAAGATCCACGCAGGCGCAGGACGACGACAGGAATGCTGGGATTGGTAGATATGATGTGGCCAGATTATCCAGATAACTACTTTCCACGTTGACACGTGGATGATGAATTGACAGGTTCTGCACCAGTCACTATCGGGACCCTGGCCTGTCTAGGATGAACCCCTGTAGAAGGCAGGAACAGCAATTAGACGAGTGTTCGCATCCGCAACCACCACTGCTTTGAAGCGGGCGTGCCCCCTGTCACTGATTTTGATGCCTACACTGAAGATCCACGCAGGCGCAGGACGACGACAGGAATGCTGGGAACGGTAGATATGATGCGGCCAGATTATCCAGAATACAACGTTCCACGTTGACACGTGGATGATGAAATGACAGGTGCTGCAGCAGTCACTATCGGGACCCTGGCCTGTCTAGGAAGAACCCCTGTAGAAGGCAGGAACAGCAATTAGACGAGTGTTCGCATCCGCAACCACCACTGCTTTGACGCGGGCGTGCCTCCTGTCACTGTTTTTGATGCCTAGACTGAAGATCCACGCAGGCGCAGGACGACGACAGGAATGCTGGGAACGGTAGATATGATGCGGCCTGATTATCCAGGATGCAACGTTCCACGTTAACACGTGGATGATGAAATGAGAGGTGCTGCAGCAGTCACTATCGAGACCCTGGCCTGTTTAGGATGAACCCCTGTAGAAGGCAGGAACAGCAATTAGACGAGTGTTCGCATCCGCAACCACCACTGCTTTGACGCGGGCGTGTCTCCTGTCACTGCTTTTGATGCCTAGACTGAAGATCCACGCAGGCGCAGGACGACGACAGGAATGCTGGGAACGGTAGATATGATGCGGCCAGATTATCCAGAATACAACGTTACACGTTGACACGTGGATGATGAAATGACAGGTGCTGCTGCAGTCACTATCGGGACCCTGGCCTGTCTAGGACGAACACCTGTAGAAGGCAGGCACAGCAATTAGACGAGTGTTTGCATTCGCAACCACCACTGCTTTGACGCGGGCGTGCTTCCTGTCACTGCTTTTGATGCCTAGACTGAAGATCCAGGCAGGCGCAGGACGACGACAGGAATGCTGGGAATGGTAGATATGATGCGGCCAGATTATCCAGAATACAACGTTCCACGTTAACACGTGGATGATGAAATGACAGGTGCTGCAGCAGTCACTATCGGGACCCTGGCCTGTCTAGGATGAACCCCTGTAGAAGGCAGGAACAGCAATTAGACGAGTGTTCGCATCCGCAACCACCACTGCTTTGACGCGGGCGTGCCTCCTGTCACTGCTTTTGATGCCTAGACTGAAGATCCACGCAGGCGCAGGACGACGACAGGAATGCTGGGAACGGTAGATATGATGCGGCCAGATTATCCAGAATACAACGTTCCATGTTGACATGTGGATGATGAAATGACAGGTGTTCAGCAGTCACTATCGGGACCCTGGCCTGTCTAGGATGAACCCCTGTAGAAGGCAGGAACAGCAATTAGACGAGTGTTCGCATCCGTAACCACCACTGCTTTGACGCGGGCGTGCCTCCTGTCACTGCTTTTGATGCCTAGACTGAAGATCCACGCAGGCGCAGGACGACGACAGGAATGCTGGGAACGGTAGATATGATGCGGCCAGATTATCCAGAATACAACTTTCCACGTTGACATGTGGATGATGAATTGACAGGTTCTGCAGCAGTCACTATCGGGACCCTGGCCTGTCTGGGACGAACACCTGTAGAAGGCCCTGTCACCTGTAGAAGGTCCCGTTAATTAGCGAGGCGATTGCCGGGCTAATTCCAAGGGCCGAGTACCGGGCTCATTCCAAGGGCCGAGTACCGGGCTCATTCCAAGGGCCGGAGTACCGGCGCCCCGAACTGCCCCATGAAAGCACGGACAATTTAGAAGTGGTCCTATTTGGCGCGCCAGCGCACACCTGCTGTGGCCCAAAGAACGAGTCAGAGCCGAGAGTTGATAAAAAAAAACAATCAGATCGATGTTATGGAAAAATCGCCGTTAATTCCTTTTAGACGGACACCCCGTCAGCCTTCTTCGATCGCCACGTCGCGCGATCTGATCAAGCTTCTCATCTCCAGGTGCGGCATCGGGACGCGTGCCTGTAAAAGGCGTACTTCTTTCTGTCACACAACAAGATTCTCCCTCCCAACCTCCATGTCGGACTTTCACTGACAGGCCTAGTAACGCAGCACCTCCGTTGCTACAGGCAGCAATGACTACTGTGCGTTCATATCAAGGCAACGGTGTATTGTGGTGACCTAAAGTGATAAGTCACTTCCATAAACTCGATATAAAATTATATTGCTGCTTCAGGAAATGCTGATCGCCAACAAGCTAGCGATAGAGAGAGTTATCGGGAAAACGGCACATGTAAATACCAATGCGAACGACGTACCTTCGAGGTCCGCACTCATTTACGCTTTTCTTTTTCTTTTCTTTTTCTTATGTTTGGTCACGCCAACTGCACAGACTGCACTTGTGAGGCAATGTGTGCCTCACTTGAATATTCAGAAATGTGCTTGCAGCTGTTTAAGCTCTCCCACTTGGCGCTCATAGGTTGTTTTACCCCTTATCTCTTTCTGCTCTCCCGTGCTGTTTCGCACCGCTGCGATCACGTCAATGTGAATTTATAACGATTTCCCACAATTCAGTATGTACAGCTCTAACTAGGCTTACTCTTCTTTTTTTATGAACACAGAGGCACCTCTGTGTTCATGAAACATTAAAAGGAATCATAATTGAAGATATAGGATGCTCATTTGCGGAAAGTTTATATATATCAAAACAAAAGAAATATGCCACATGGTTGTGAACCTAATGAATAATAAATCTACGGGGCTCGTCAAAAGTTCCCATGCACGTATTCCTTTGGCGCGGCGGGGCCTGGGAACTTTGGACCCCCGCCATCCTGTACATCGTCTAGGTAAAGTTCAAAGTCTGTTAAAAGCTCAATATTGAAGTAAACAGAAAGGGAAGATATATACAGGAAGATACAATTAAAAGGTATGTGCTTAAAAGAAAAGATGAGCAAAACGTGCGCATTTTCAAAAACATGTTATGGAAAAATCGCCGTTAATACCTTTTAGACGGACACCCCGATGTATACAGTGCCAGTAGCTCTTATGATGCGCGAACGTAACGGCAAAGCACGAAAAAGGAGCACACACGACAGCACAGGATCCTCCTCTCTGCACCAAGGATGATAACGATGGGATAACATGAAAAGAAATTAAGCCCGCGGCTCTGGGATGCTGCCATGTTACTGTTACACTTGCACGGCCACGTAAATAAATGCAGAGCACAGTATGTGAAATGACGCTTGCTATGTTTGAGTCTGAGACAGCCCCAATTGTTTCTGCGGTCGTCTGTCTCTTTTGCAGGTAGCTCCAAGGTGGCCATACCGCCGTCAAGCATTCCGAACACGGACACTCCTAAGGAGGGCTTTGCCTTCAAGTGAGTGGTCATTGGGATGTTTTCATGTGTTCCTGTTGGTAGCATGAGTGGCTCTCGCTCTCTGAATAAGGTAGAAAATTTTGAGGGCTCATTTCTTTGTTTTACACAAAATAATGAAAGCCTGTGGATACTGATGCCAAGGATGGCATTGGGGAGGTTATTTGTCCTGTTTGAAGTGTATTGCGAAATTGCAATATATATGTGAAGAAAGTCAATCGCAAGAAAAGACAACATTGACCTGGCAGGGATCGAAGCTGCATCCTTTGGACTGTCCGCCCTATGCTCTTACCAGCAGGCCTGCAGTGGTAGTCACGTCATTTGGTATTTATGAGCATGATGTATGAGAATGCTAGTCGGCCTTTAAAGGGGCTTGAACTGCTGCTTTGATCCCCTGTTCTTCATTGCTATTACTCGCCGTGTAACACCGCTAGCGTTTGCTGTAGACTTGTCCAAAACTACAATGCCGCCACTAAATTTCGACCTCTTTATGCCTCAGAGGCTCTTTGGCGGTTGTTTCGACAGAGCTTGATTGCTATGCCCGGCCGTGAATAGCGCACCGGCTGAGCCGTCTGTTGTGCGCTTCGAGCGAACGACTGGCTCAATTAATGGTCACTCAGCAGATTTAGCTAGACCACAGGCTGTGCAACTACAGCCTGTGTTGTTCCCCGCTGAAACGTCAAAGCAAAGGCAGGCCAGATCGACTGACTGAATGCTCTTGATAGCTAGACATTTCCGCTTCAGTTTACTACTTCTGCATTTGCTGCAACTTTGTCCGCAGTAGGTGTGAGACACCGGCCAGCTCGGCGGCCTCTCCAAGTAAGGGCGAGGGACCTGTGAGCAGCGGCCGCTTCAGCGCTACGCCAGCTCTTCTCAGCAGCTGCAGCAGCGGACAGCACAGGCCCCGCCGCTTCCTGGCATGCGCAGTACGCTCTCGTCAGCCTTCTTCGATCGCCACGTCGCGCGATCTGATCAAGCCTCTCATCTCCAGGTGCGGCATCGGGACAGGAGTCTTTAACAACACGCGTAAGGGCCATTCCACGTGCTAGCCGCACAGCCGCAACGCACGTGCCGGGACCCCTGCCAATTGGCGACGATCTTTCACCCTCCGCTTGGGGGCGGCAGGTGTGCCGGCACGTGCGTCGCCGCTGTGTGGCTAGCGCATGGAACAGCCCTAACACGCAAAACCCATCTCACGTAGTAGGAATCGTGTTTAACAGCCTAACTTCTGAGCACCTTTAACAGGAGACTGAAGAGAAAGAATGACTTGGTTTACCCTGCTAAGCTTTACCCTGGTAACTCTGATGTCGTAGTTTTTGTCGTCATTTGCTCATTATTGGAGGAGAAAATGAAGGTTCAACTTTCAATCTTAAATTTCGCGCCGACATCTCCGCACGTGACGTCACTATTTCAACATTTATTTTTCGTAATTTCTCGACATTGGTGGGATTAAATTCAACGAAACGTGGTACATCAGGCCTATGGTCTCCACGGATGACAAAGTACTTCATTTTCACCGATAACGAACTACGTGGGACCCAGTAAACGCTTTTGAAATCTATGTCATCTCGATGTTTGGTGGGGATCTCAAGGTGCCGCCTCTATCCACATTTAGTTTTCGTGCGTTTGCTCGCTTACAAAGAGCCGTCTAGCGGTAGGAGGGGCAGGTTTGAAATTACGGAATTCTGCTTTACTAATGCGCAAAAATTCTTTTTTTCTTCTTTAATGCTCATGCAGTAATACCGTAACCTTAAACGACTCCTGCAAAACTTTTTGATCCCGGTCATTAAACGTAATTAAACTGCCTGAAAAGACAAGGACACAAGTAAGAATTACTTAGAACACCATCAGCGCGCACTGCCTCGTCTTGCGGTAAACGATGCGGGTACGCTCTAACACAGCATAGCACTCGTTGAGTTACTAAAGCCGACGATATTTTCATATCACTCAATCAAATGATAATGATTTCTGTTGCTGCTAGCATGGCGTATGTGTGTCGAATCACCAAACTATAAGGCTTTCTGATTTGTATTGCGATAAAGACTGTTATTTTAGGTACAGATAATGATTTCTGTTGCTGCTAGCATGGCGTACGTGTGTCGAATCACCAAACCATAAGGCTTTCTGATTTGTATTGCGATAAAGACTGTTATTTTAGGTACAGTTCTTACTGTGTATATGCGTTTAGTATGTGTTTCGTAAAGTCTGTGTTGTATATACTTTAAAGCGGTGTTTTATAGAACGTGTTAAGGTATTCGGAGATAAAAGATGGTCGGGTTACAATATAGAGGCCCGGTGTGTAGTACGCTTGTAGCCTGGACATATCCAAATTTTGCGAGTGCACTTCACGTTGCTGCGTGAGGTATTCTAGATGACTGTAATTGATGTATATGCACATATAGGGGTAAGGATAGTTACATAGAAGAATAAAATAAATCTATACTATTTGAATCGACGACCTATGTCGTCTGAATAAAGCACTTGTGCACTCTTAATCGTCCAATCTTCCGTACACAGGATGTGTTGAAGCTGTAAATCACGTGGTGATACGTTGCCCGAAGAATGCCATGTTTTGACTGTAGACTTTTAAAATGTGTTACGTCATTGCCTGGCAGCAGCGACGATGACGACTGCATCATGGGTAGCCGGCAGCGAACACCGACCTGCGCCACCAGCAGCAGGTACTCGTCGGCGGCGTCCAAGACACACCCTCCCGCTGGCAGGGCCAAGTTGTCTCTACCGCAGACGCGCATCACCGACCTGGTGCAGTCGATCGAGTCGCAGCTGCTCAACCGGTCGACAAGGCCTCCAATGGGTGCCGTAAACACCGTCGGCGAAGGTGCCCATATCAAGAAGTCCGGGGTGAGGATTCTGCGAGTGGTTCCGCTAAGCGCTGAACGGCCGACAGATGACTGCGCGTCGCTGGGTATTTTTGTTTTACAAAGTCCAGGAACACTGAACTATCTTCAGTGCCGTGTTCTTTTCTTCTGTCCGTATCGAATTCGCTGCGCTGTCAATTATTCTACGATGTACATGCCTATAGTCTGCGTTCGCACGCCTCTACCTTGCGTTTCACACACCTGGCTCATGCACTAGTGTCTACACGCAAGTAAGTATTACGAGGATGGCTTGGTCGACTGTTCGTATTGCACCTTGGAAACGTTGCAGTGACCACTTACTAATAATATTCGGTGTTTCACGTTAGAAAAGAACAATATGATTACGAGATTCACTTGGCATTCGTATATCTGCACACACAAGAAAATTAGCCTCGCTCCTTCGCGACACGTGGGCCGCATTTATTGTCAAACCTCTCCCCAAGAATGTTGTCACAGGTCCCGTTAATTAGCGAGGCGATTGCCGGGCTAATTCCAAGGGCCGAGTACGGGGCTAATTCCAAGGGCCGAGTACCGGGCTCATTCCAAGGGCCGGAGTACCGGCGCCCCGAACTGCCCCATGAAAGCACGGACAATTTAGAAGTGGTCCTATTTGGCGCGCCAGCGCACACCGGCTGTGGCCCAAAGAACGAGTCAGAGCCGAGAGTTGATAAAAAAAACAAAATTATATTCTCGAATATGGCAGATCAAACGATACACAAATATGCACACTCGACAATAGTTGAATACGATATGTCAACAATCAAACAACGTGCTACACAGTACGATCAGCTACACTCGAAACAACGGACTCAAACAACAATACGCGCTACAATGCAATCGCATGTATCGAACAACCAAGACACTTACAGACTAAAGAGTTCGAAAACTTATTCAGTCCATTGTCCTTAGAACAAAGTCTGAATGATACTCCTTTCCCAAGAATCTTTCACTCAAAGTCCAGCGCTGTTGTCATTCCGCTGCCCCCGAAGTCTCACTTCCAGGAAACCTCGCGTCTTCAATTGGCCGCTCTCCAAGCACCAAGCTTCCTCGCCGGTAACACGTCGGCTTCACACACGTTGCGATTGCAGGACGCGTCTTCGCTCTCTGGCGGTAGTCTCTAACTATTCTTCTGCTGGTAGCACCAGCCTTCACCCTTCAGGTGGAAACCCTCTTCATAACCTGCCTTGTCATTAAGGACAAAGCCTTCGCCGATACGATACCGCGGAAAGACCCTACGCACACTTGCGCAAAACTTTCATCTCCTGCCTACGCACACGGGCGCAAACTTTCTTCTTCTCCTCATCTCCCTTCTCTGCTGCTCGCTTAAATACCTTCCGTGCTAGATTCCAGAAAGATTCGCTCAGAGGATTTCAAGCTGGATGGTCGTGCCCTCGTGATCTCCGACGCCAGCGTAGCTCCCACCGACTGGTTCGCCCTCCGCGGTCTCCTGACGCCGTGCAGCTCTCGCATTGTAGTGCCCCGCCCTTG
This sequence comes from Rhipicephalus microplus, assembly GCF_043290135.1. NCBI lineage: Eukaryota > Metazoa > Arthropoda > Arachnida > Ixodida > Ixodidae > Rhipicephalus > Rhipicephalus microplus. The sequence continues at coordinate 188,381,781 of NC_134702.1, forward strand.
GACTGCTTCGACCAGATCCCCACTTTCCTATCTCCTTCTTTTTCCGTCGCTTGCCTCTCTATCTCTTCATCTATTTCCTTCTATTCTTTTTATCCCTCCTTCCCCCCACCCCTGTAAGGCACTGCGCCGTGTCGCCGCTCAGGCAGACAGAAATTAGGTGCCTTTTTTAGCTTCCTTACAACCACAACCACCACCAGATTCCAGAAAATTCTAATAGTTTCGCCGACGCAATGCACAGCCAAGGCCGGGGAAAAGAGCGAGATGTTTCGAGGGCCGTCCGCGACATGTGACGCAACACTGCATCATCATGCCCCTTTCTTTCGAGAACCTTCCAGGGCTTGTTCAGCCGCCGATGTGAGGAGGTTGGTCAGCGAAACTACGCTTTCGAGGGGGGAGAGAGACGGCGCGCCCGGGGAGTCTTTAGATGCTTGTTTTTTTTTACCGTTGACCTTGAGGTGCCTCTCTGGTGCTTGGTCGCCAGCGCGCCCCTTTTTTGAGGGCTCGTTGGCGACAAACGTCCACCCAGAATACCACAGATCCCGCCACGCAGCGTGAGCAGCAATTCTTCATAAGGAATATTGCACTTCAGAGGATATGCGCTTGGTAGCCACCGCGTGTATTCTAGACAGTTCTGTAGTAGTAGCTTATTATCCTGCAGCCCCCCTCCCCTCATCCACTTCTTCGACCCTCCTGTACCTTGGAGGAAGCAGAAGAAGCCGCTATAGCGTAGTGATCGCCAAAAACAATGTCACTTACGTACTTAGGGATTCCAGAACAGCAATTCTTAACACCACACAGAGCCAGGGCATTGGCTCTGCGTGGTATGGACAAACACTCGGTACGTGATGATCGTGCTGTGACCGAGGGTTCATAAAGGACCCACACTCACTTCCCCAATAAAGTCTTTCTCTCCTACTGTCCTTCAAAGAACCTCACCTCGACAACTTCCACCCTCGCCTTTCTCACCACGACACAGCGAGCATGTTCCTACCAAGCATAACCCCATCCCTACAATACGAAACACTCCGGACATGTCGACTATAGAGTAACAGCTTCGCTATTAAAAAACTGCGATACTATTGCTGTACAACATTTCATAATACATGTTTCCCGTGAGCAGCAATGTAAGGAAATGAGCTCCCAATCAACGTCGTGTAACACATGACTGCAGAATATTCCCTTCGGGCCCTTAACGTTCATTGGTTGTATGTATGAGTGAGGATATACTGATTTTTTTCGTCAATGTTCATTCGTATGCGTCAAATATAAACTGTACGATGCATTTCGTATGACTGGAAAGGAGCAACAGGCACCAGGGGAACGTTCGCAGACCCTGTCTGTGCCAATGTCAGGCCGGGTCCGATACTACAAAGCAGTAACAACGAAGGCGAAACGAAATTCATAGTTCAATACAACGTACTATTTACGGCCAATAAACATTGCGTATAACTAACTGTACACCACTTTGTCACTCATTTACATGCATTAGTGGTTCATGTCACGGGTGATTTAAGGTAACACAGGACGATCTCACTGCTTTGCCCACTCATCATCATTCACGTCGTGGATATGCCATGACGTTCTTGTTCTTTTAACAATAAATGTCATATAGCAATATTTTCTTTTATCCTGTTTATCATAAGTATTTGTAGCATATATGAAATAGTACTGAAGTTTAGTTGTGTACTATTGTTGTTATTGTTGTAAATGTTGGCATTATTGCTGTACAAAAGTACTCCCAGTGCGTAGCATATGTGCCGTTATTGCTTTGCGTAGTATTTATAGTACGCTTCACTGTTAAAGAGAACACTCAAATGAACTCTATCAATATTGCTCTCCCTCTCACAGCGAGTGGATAAGGGAACAATTTTCATTCGCGTCACTAATCTGTCAAGAAGAGTCAGAACTTTCCTCCACTTCCAGTTTTATGCAAATAAAAGCCACTATTCATCTGTAAAGTAGATAAACTTAAACACGCTGTGCATGCAGCTGTTCCCTTTAACTGTGGACGCGTCTATACGTATTCCTTTAATTTCGTATGGCCACCTACTCTTGCCTACAGCTTTCTTAGGGCTAGTAGTGCTCTAAAAATTAAGAAAAATAACGTGCAATATATTAGAGGCGCCCTTTGATCACAATATAAATGTAATAAATAAGAAGTTGGTCTCCGGTGAATTTATGAATGGGACAAAAAATGCCATTAAAACTCAAATCTAGCCATTAACTTCATTAAAACTTTACATAGTCGCAGGATCCGTAAGCGGTATCGTAGAAAAATAACTGAACTCTGCTTTTTCGTCATATAATGGCAGTCGACTGACGCCGCCGGCCTCAGCATATTTTCAGAGGAGAGGATCCTGAACGCTGCTGCATTGATTCACGGCAGTCCTTCGGGCAGAAATACTTCTGCGCGTCCGCCGGAACAGCACATGGCCGGGATCCATAGGTCTTGCAACAATGTGCCAAATGTTTAAGTTATTGCAAAGAAACAGGGTGCAAGACATTCATAGAAGAGCTCAATAGCACTTTACTTTTCTATGAGCACAAAGAACTTTTATTGAAACCTTTCTCCAAGTTTTATTGGTGCCCACTTTCTTCGTATATACGTATTACCCCAATTACGTATATGCATGCGCGCTAAGTACTATGTAGCCTGCTTATATGCCTATTTCATATTTGTTATAACGATTATAGTAATCAATTCTTGTATATGTTCTATTGCAACTGCCTCCTACGCCTGATGTATAATAGCACAAGCGTGGGTGACATGGATCTCAAGCTGGTTTCTTGCTCGCTCCCCTGCATGAACGTTGCATTGATAGAAGTATAATATGTATTGTTATTTATTATATACGCCATATAACAGAGGTTCTAAACTTATGGTGAGCCCTGCCGTGGCAGGTAAGACAATAAAATGAGATATTGTTTGTTTCTTTACATCCCTTTCAGGAGAAAGTCGAGGCTTCAGTTTTCAACGCTGGCGACCAAAGACTTGCCACGTGAGCAGATTTTACCTCTTGCCCTAAACGACAAGAAAACTTTAAACTAAACAAAGAAAAGTCTAGGAACGCCGGGACGGTTGCTCACTCGAAAACGTGCCTAGAACGCACTGTCAAAACGATTGTTTGGACAACCACATTTTAATGCTGAATCTTGAAGTTAATTTCCTTCTCCTCAACTAGCTTCAACACTAGCTAAAGAGGGAAGATGTTTGAGGTTCGGAATGGGTTCCCTCGATGACTCGAGTGCACGGTGGCAGCGCGAAGGAAGAGCCGTAGTCCGGTGAAGAGACGCTTTATTGCGGCCTCAGGCTACTGCCCGAGTACAAGCCCGAACCTCCGCGCTCGGGTCTTCCGCGTTCGCCTTCGCGGAACCGATCAGCTTCCTTAGTTGACGGGTCGGGAACTGGCTACGCGCTCTACATCAGCCGCATTAATTGCGCTGCACCCCACATGCTTGTAATTGGTGCGTCATACTAACTCTTGATATCTCTTGTTGTTAGTGCATGATGGCTTATGGAATAACGCCGTATAAAGCGCACTTGTGATGATAGATTCGTGATGATTGTTCTGCACAATCAAAGTGGACGATTGGGTCAGTTGGTGACACATGATTTAAGTGTACTACGTGGTAGACCGCACGGACAAGCGCACTATACATCAACATTGGCATACAGAGAGTGTTCGAGTTGAGAACTGATATAGAAAAGATCACGCAGTCAATTAACGAGATACATCTGGTTGATAGGCTTCGGAAATTCAGGGTAGTCAAGGAAAATGATGCGTAAAAACCGTTGTATTGAAGAGTCAGTTGTAGTACTAGAATGATGCAGTTCTATAGTTGAAACTGCCCGTAGGAAATACAAACGCATGTAACGCACACGAAACAAACACGACCATCTAAACACTTTAGAGATCGAGTAACGAAGTAGAGATCGAGTAACGAAGTGCTACTGAGATGCAATGTGTAACGACTTAGGTGTATGTTAATCGGTTAATTGAATTCTAAGAAAGTGCTGATTAGCAAAGTGCCTTGCAGCAAAGCAAGTCTGTGCCGGCCCAGCTAATCAAGAAAACGCGGGCACTTTCATATCGCGTTGCATTAAAGTGCCTCAAGTATTCCACCACAATTGTGTTCTGCAGTTTACTGCTGTTGCAGATTCAGGGCCAGGAACATGTTATCGGCAACAATTACGCTGTTTAGACGCGCCATAGCATATCCACGCGGTGAATGATGGAGAGCGGGGCGAAGCTGGGTCCGCACGCCGCTTCGTCCTCCCGTTCTCGTACGCTAGGATCTTGTCGGCGCCGCCGCGCAGTTTCACGGCACGCTTCTGCCTCGCGCGCTCGCATATCGGGGTTGCGTGTTCGAGTGCGAGCCGCCGCCGCCGTCTTGCGCGCACGCTGCTCTGCAGCCTTGTCCATCCACTGACCTTCTGAATGCGTGCGCGTGCCAGAACGGCTTTTATTTCACTACGCCACGCCACCGATGAAGACGTGATCGCTAACGTTTTTGTGTGACGTCATTTTCTCGCGCGCTCGCACATCGAAGTTCGGTCTTCGAGCGCGAACCGCTGAGGCTTTGCGTGTATCATACTTTTTATTTGAAAACCGTGCATCATCCGCTGGCCACGTACATCCGTCGTCTGTCTGGCTGTTTGACGCACGGACGGACTGACAGGTGCACGGATGAACGCAGGGACGGACGCATGGGCGAACGCAGGATGGACACTCGGACGGATGCATGGACGGATGTAAGAATAGACGCAGGGACGAACACAGGGACGGACGCACGGACGGATGGACAGAGGCACAGGTGGACGCACAGATAAACGCACGAGAGGACGGACACACAAATGGACGAATGTACGAATAGACGGACGCACGTGTGAGCCGATGGACGTGCGGACGGATGGACAGATGGACGGAAGTACGGACGGACTGACAGACGTTTCGCCCCTCTGATCATCCTTCACTCCATGGATATGCTGTAGCGCTAATGGATATGCTAAGTAACGTATTATTTGCATTTTTCAGCGTACGTGCATTTTGTTATATGTACAAGTACCGCCCTCTATATGGCTGGTTCAAGAACTAACGAGAAGTGGCTACATACGATTACGACGGGATGCTCAGCCAATGCCTGAAGGAGCTTTGCCTTTAAAAAGCACGAGTAATATCATGCTCATACTTGATGCGGTGCGGTTAGCTACAATAGACTGTTTCACTGCGTGCACGTATACGTAGGGGACATATTAGGCCACGAGCAGGTTTGTACAAGACAGAGGAGGCTGATTTATTCTAATAGTTGCTTTTACCTAGAGTCGTTTTTTCTAGGATCGCTTTGAAGCGTTCGATTTAGTAGGGCAGGGATGATGGTGAATTTTAGCGATTGCATATGTCTTCAGGTATAAAAGGCTCTGGTGTGTTGCTCTGCTTTTTTCAGGAACGTTGTTGGCACACCACGAACTGGAGCATCGTCAACAGGTATCGGAATGGCTACCTGTCTGGAATGCTCTCGCGCTAACGTGTGTCGCCGACAGAGGAGTAGAAATAAAGGTGTTGGCAAATCAAGTTTGCGCCTGCAGCTACCAAACGATGTTATTCAAGACGTTAGCATCTCGGAAGCAGGCGTCAGAGTAGTCGCCTAACATATTTTTTTGCTGTGTGGGCTATGCGACTCGGACTATGAGGAAAGGACTATGCGCATAAGTTCACCCACTACTGTTTTTTTTCTTTCACACGTGTGGTTATTAAGCACGAAAAAGTTGGGGGGATCCCAGAGCTACGCCTTTAATAGCTCAATGCAATAGCGACATTCTGTCCCTGCTGCGTACCGAGTTGGAAATTGCGTAGGTCACCGAATATTTCGCATACGGCTGCGTTATGTGTATTGGGTAGCATGTTTCAAACCACGGGCGATTGTGCGCGTGAAATGTTTTCGAGCTTGCTGTGCACCCTCAACTTGACCTTAAGAAAAAAAGGCACAGTAACGTGTTTTCATATTGGTGGCCCGCTTTAAGCCACTAAGTCATGATATATAGTCAAATGTTCTGATGCCCGAGTGTAGCATTTGTACAAAACGCATCCGTTTGTAAAGCCTGCAAGTTACATTCACTGCATAGTGTGTTTCCGAGCTGACGTGTGGCTCTGTGGTATAACATCCTTTTGCCACCAAAACAACGTGGGCTCGATCTCCACCCAGAATATTTTAATATTTACTTCATTTGCATCTTTCTCAATTTTTCGGTCACGCACAAGATGATGATTTTTCGCTCACAACACATGATACCGCCGCCGACGCCGGCATTTCTGCGAAACGAGCTCTTTAACGCCATCGCTTTAAAATGATCCCATAGCACGTGCATGCCATCTTAGGGTGTCATTTGATTACATCAGTAAAACTTGCGCTCCCCTATTGCACAGATTCATAGGAATCTGGCTTTGGTTCAAGCGTTTCATTACCAGAAGTATGTTTAACTACCAATTCGCCCAGCTTGTTGTTTCATTGTAGTTGCCTAATTCTTCTCTTCTTTTTTCCCCTTTTCGCGCAGGCGCAGAGAAACATGGATGGCCACGCCTGTTCAGGGATTGCGCGGATGATGACGAGAACTTGGAGGAAGTCAGCTAGACGAGTCAAATTTTCTCTCGTGCGACCGCCATTAAAATTGACCGTTGTTGTTTGATCACGCTTTTTCCACCTGATCCTATGCCTCCTACGGTAATGTTTGAGTAATACATGCAGTGATTATGAAATGCGATGACAACCAAAGAGCCCCCCTATGAGGGCCTGAATGATGTATTGCCCCAAGGTACATATTCGGGGTGCCTTGCTACAAGAGCTCTCCATCCTCGCCTGCCTGTTGGCTGCCTAAAGGGCCCCACAGCACTCGGAAACACTTGCTCAATTGGATGCTCCCACGACAGTAACAAACAAACAAACAAACAAACTGTGAGGAGGTTTATTAGCCGTTAAAGACAGCGACGAGACAGCGTGAAGAACCGTCCAGCGATCGGCACAGCAACGAACCGAAGCACGAGCGGAGAGAGAGCCGGGCGTTGGCAATGCTGCTCGCTGCAGGCACATCTTCTTCTTGACAATCGCCCCCGCTGAAAAAGGAGCCATCCTGGCGACTTAAGAAGTTTCAGGCAAAGGCTCATAGTACGGTTTCAGTCGGGAAACATGGACGATGTCACGTGCGCGCCGGCGCATGTCGTCCGATCGAGAAACTGGTTCAATTAGGAAATTAACCGGAGAGGTTTTCTCCAAAACGGTGTAAGGCCCCTCGTACCGGGGGACAAGTTTTGAGGAGAGTCCCGGTGTTTGGTATGGGATGGCAAGCCACACAAGAGACCCTGGGGCATAGCTGGGATCCGGAAGAGAGGTGCTACGGGTTTCTTTCTGGCGTTGTTGCTCTTCCGAGGTGAACGCACGGGCGAGCTGGCGGCACTCTTCGGCTTGTCTAGCAGCATCGGAGATAGGTGGACACTCGGAAGCATCAGGACGGTAAGGAAGTAGGGTATCAATTGTATGGGAAGGCTCACGTCCGTAAAGAAGAAAGAAAGGTGAGAATCCCGTGGTGGTTTGTATTGCGGTGTTATATGCGAACGTGACGTATGGGAGAACACGGTCCCAGTTGCTATGATCTGATGCCACGTACATTGAGAGCATATCACCTAGCGTGCGGTTGAACCGTTCCGTGAGTCCGTTAGTCTGCGGGTGGTGTGCTGTCGTTTTCCGATGAATGACGTGGCATTCCGAAAGCAGAGTTTCGACGACCTCGGAAAGGAAAGCGCGGCCTCTGTCACTAAGGAGCTCTCGAGGTGCACCATGTCGAAGGATAAAGCGTTGCAAAATGAAAGAGGCGACATCCTGAGCTGTAGCGCTCGGCAAAGCGGCTGTTTTGGCGTAGCGTGTCAGGTGGTCAACCGCCAATATAATCCACCGATTACCATTTGGCGTCAATGGAAGGGGACCGTAGAGGTCAACGCCGACGCGATCAAATGGCTTGGCAGGGCATGGAAGTGGCTGCAATGCGCCAGTCGCACGTGGCAGTGTTGATTTACGTCGCTGGCAGTCAGGACAGCACTGCACGAATTTACGTACAAAATTGTACATGCCGCGCCAGTAATAGCGATGGCGAAGGCGTTCATATGGTTTGAACACTCCGGCGTGGCCACATTGCGGATCGTCGTGAAGGGAGGCGCATACTTGCGATCTTAAAATGCGTGGAATGACCAGCAACCACCGGCGGCCATCGGGAGCGTAGTTGCGTCGATGAAGAAGTTGATCGCGGATGGCGAAATGGAAAGCTTGACGTCGGAGGGATCGAGATACTGGAAGGTTGGGCGTGCCAGATAAATATTCGATAAGAGAGGCGATCCACGGGTCACGACGTTGTTCGGTGGCAATCGAGTCGAGATTTAGCGATGACAAGGTCTGGAAGCAAGTGTTTTCGCACGTCTGATCTGGTGGTAAAGGTGAGCGGGACAGGGCATCAGCGTCAGAGTGTTTGCGTCCACAGCGGTATACGACGCGAATGTCGTACTCCTGGATGCGGAGTGCCCATCGCGCAAGGCGGCCAGAAGGGTCTTTCAACGTGGAGAGCCAGCAAAGCGCGTGGTGATCAGTTACTACATCGAACGGGCGGCCGTATAAGTACGGCCGGAACTTTCCAAGCGCCCACACCAGAGCCAAACACTCTTTTTCTGTCATGCTGTAATTAGTTTCGGCTTTCGTCAGAGTGCGGCTAGCGTAGGCTACAACGTATTCTGAATAGCCGGGCTTTCGTTGAGCGAGGACAGCGCCTAGCCCGACGCCGCTGGCGTTGGTGTGCACTTCGGTAGGAGCCGTCGGGTCGAAGTGGCGAAGAATAGGTGGGGTAGTGAGCAGACGGCGCAGAGTAGTGAAGACAACGTCACATGCAGGGGACCAGGAGGTGAGGTTCACGTCACCGCGAAGAAGCTGGGTTAACAGAGACATGATAGATGCGAAATTTCGAACAAAGCGCCGGAAATAGGAGCATAGGCCTACAAAACTGCGAAGTTCTTTCATGGTCGTCGGCTTGGGAAATTCTGCGACTGCTCGAAGTTTTGCTGGCTCTGGTAATACGCCGTGCTTGGACACGATGTGGCCTAGGATGACGAGCTCGCGTGCAGCAAAGCGGCATTTTTTCAGATTAAGCTGCAGACCAGCGTTGGTCAGACAACTCAAAACGTGCCTGAGGCGAAGGAGGTGCGTAGGAAAGTCGTGGGGGAAAACCACGACATCGTCGAGGTAACAGAGGCACATATTCCATTTGAGGCCACGTAGCGTATTATCTATAAGACGTTCAAACGTGGCAGGCGCGTTACAAAGCCCAAAGGGCATGACGTTAAATTCATATAGTCCGTCTGGTGTAATAAATGCCGTTTTTTGGCGATCGGCTTCTGCCATTGGGACCTGCCAGTAGCCAGACCGCAAATCTAGCGACGAGAAAAATTCCGCTCCGTGAAGGGTGTCAATGGCGTCATCAATGCGCGGCAAAGGATAGACGTCCTTGCGGGTTATCTTATTCAAACGACGATAGTCCACGCAAAATCGGATAGATCCGCCTTTCTTACACACCAGGACGACGGGAGACACCCAGGGACTGTGAGATGGTCGAATGACGTCTCTACGAAGCATATCTTCGACTTGATCGTTGATGACGCGGCGCTCTTCAGCGGAGACACGGTATGGCCTTTGACGCAGTGGCTGGTGTAGGCCGGTGTCAACATGATGTTTGACTTGTGATGTGCGGCCCAGTTGAGGTTGCGACACATCGAACGAACTCCTGAACTCATGCAGAAGATCCAGGAGCTCGGCATGTTCGGTGGGAGTGAGAGTGTCGGCGATGGCGCTGGAAAACGTATCATCGGACGACTCCCCGAGTGCCGACAGTGCTTTGGGATGGTCGCAGTAGTCGTCCGGGACATCAAACAAAAACGAAAGGTCGAGATCCTGCACGCGGCCGAGACATTCCCCCGCAAGCAATGTGACAGGCGTGGAAAGCGGATTGCTTACGAACATGTTGCTTCTTCCGGCGGCAAGGTCAATTGTTGCGAAAGGCAGCGGCAAAGCTCGACGACATTTGAAGATATCGGAAGGCATAAAAAGAACTGTAGCGTCAGTGTAGGCGTTGCATGAAACGGGAACAAGGGCGAAATTTCCAGGCGGAATATCGGTATCTTCATGAACGAGCAACTTCGGCGGCTGATGAGGAGCGTCCGGTAGTGGGACATCACACAAGGGTGAAAACTCAACTTCAGCGCGTGCGCAGTCTATGACGGCATTATGGCGGGATAGGAAGTCCCACCCGAGGATGACGTCATGCGAACAGACAGGAAGAACAATAAACTCCACGATGTAAAGAATGCCTTCGATGGATACTCTTTCAGTGCAGGCTGCGAGAGGCGTTACCTGCTGTGCGCTTGCGGTGTGAAGCGACAGTCCCGAAAGCGGCGTCGTTACTTTGCGTAATAAACGGCAGAGATTAGCGGCAATAACAGAAACAGCGGCGCCAGTGTCCACAAGGGCGAAAGTACAATAACCTTCAACAGTTACTGCGACCACGTTAGCGGGAGAGGAGCAAGGGCTTAGACAGTTCGAAAACGGCGCAGTTCTTGCTTCTTGAACTGCGTTGCTTAGTTTTCCTGGTCAGAAGGTCTGGGCCGGCGACGCATGGGGGAGGGCAATCGCCGACGAGGAGAGGGTGCGCGTTGCGGCTGGAAGTCAAGGTGGTCAGTAGGCGCATAGCGAGGTGGTGAGACCGGCCCGTATTGGACGAAGGGTTGGCTGCCGGGATGCGACGACCGGGCATAGTTGCCGAACGTCTGAGGTCGACGGCGGCAGTAGCGAGCAACGTGTCCGGGAGTGAAGCAAGCGTAGCAAATTGGTCGGTTATCGGGCGTCCTCCAGGGATTGGCGACTGGTGCTGCCGCCCAAGGTGCAGTATAAGCAGCCGGGTGTGCGGGCTGTGAGCGCGTGGTGTAGGGTGGTTGCGGGAGCCTACGTACAGCGTCTGCATATGTGAGCGGCGCGGCTACGGGCTGCATCTCTTGCGAAAAGGTGACAGGAGGAGCCACAGGCTGCGTTGCATAGGTGAGGGGCGCGGCCACAGGCTGAATGGCTGGCGGATAGGCGACAGGAGCGCCTACCGGCTGTGCGACACCCGGGCAGTGACCACGGCTAGATAGAGGTGGCTCGTAGTGCGCAAGAGGAACAGCTTGTGCAACCTCTTCCGATATAGCAGTGCGAAGCGGGACAGGTAGACGGGTGGTGGTCTCGTGAGTGAAGGGCACTAGGGAAAGTTGGCGGGCGACTTCCTCACGGATGAAGGCTCGGACTTGCTGAAGCAATGGTGAATTGTCGGGCATGGAGTCAAAACTGGACAGCGACTCACCACCAGGCTGAGGCTGCCTAGTCAGAGTGCGTTGCTTCTCCAGCTCGTCGTAGCTCTGACATAAGCTGACGACTTCAGAAACTGTGATTGGATTCCTTGCCAAGAGCATTTGAAATGCGCCGTCTTCGATGCCCTTCAGGATGTTTTTGACCTTGTCAGATTCGGGCATGGTGTCATTCACACGTCGACAAAGGTCGACAACGTCCTCAATATAGCTGGTAAAGGTCTCGCCAGTCTGCTGAGAGCGGACGCGCAAGCGCTGTTCTGCCCTCTGCTTGCGGACAGCTGGCCGACCGAACACTTCAGCAAATGACGTCTTGAAGACGCTCCATGTGGGGATGTTGTGTTTGTGGTTATTAAACCACAATTTGGCGACGCCAGTGAGATAAAATATCACGTGGCCCAGCTTGTCGGCTTCAACCCACTTATTGTTGGCGCTCACCAGTTCGTAGTGCTCGAGCCAGTCTTCGAAGTCGGTCCCTTCCGCACCGCTGAAGACCTTCGGCTCCCGTAGCCTAGGATGGCCAGTGTAGTTGAACTGAAGCGAAGGCGTCGATGTAGTGGCGTTGGCAGTCATGACAGGTAGTAGCGTGCGGCTTCGCAGCTCCAGCGTGTAGCAACGGGGATTAACAGCACCTTCCACCAAATGTGAGGAGGTTTATTAGCCGTTAAAGACAGCGACGAGACAGCGTGAAGAACCGTCCAGCGATCGGCACAGCAACGAACCGAAGCACGAGCGGAGAGAGAGCCGGGCGTTGGCGATGCTGCTCGCTGCAGGCACATCTTCTTCTTCACCAAACAAACAAACAAACAAACAAACAAACAAACAAACAAACAAACAAACAAACAAACAAACAAACAAACAAACAAACAAACAAAGAAAATAAACAAACAAACAAACAAATGAAACATGCTATCGCATGACGCCTCCAAGCATTGAAAAAAAGGACCCCGCGTGCATTGGTTTGTTTACTGAAGCAGTGCACTAGCTTTCAACCGATTCACCCTCACTTCTGTCAAGTTCGGCGTGCGTGCGTGCGTGCGTGCGTGCGTATGTATGTATGTATGTATGTATGTATGTATGTATGTATGTATGTATGTATGTATGTATGTATGTATGTATGTATGTATGCATGCATGCTAGCATGTATGTATGTATGTATGTATGTATGTATGTATGTATGTATGTATGTATGTATGTATGTATGTATGTATGTATGTATGTATGTATGTATGTATGTATGTATGTATGTATGTATGTATGTATGTACGTACGTACGTACGTACGTACGTACGTACGTATGTATGTATGTATGTATGTACGTATGTATGTATGTATGTATGTATGTATGTATGTATCCAGCACTCATTTCTGCTGCAGGTTTTCCTAATGGCTCCCGGTGTGTCGCTTCTCGTTCGCCGGCCTCAAGCGAATCTCGAGCACAGTGTGGAGTGCGTGTATTGTTTGGTTGCTTCAGAGCACCAGACAAGGTTTATTTTAAAGAATCACTCACCAAGTATGAAAATTTTGATCTGACATGCGCAATGCGTACATGAGATGTTCATGATCACGTCTGTCAAAATTTGCAATACTACGCACAGCGGAAATGTGTCAAGTTTCAAGATGAACACTGCTCCCGCTTCCTTTTGCGGGCGGGCACCAAGAGAACGAGGGCACGACGTGTGCGTATAAACAGCCCTACGTACACGGCAACGCAGTAACGTTGGTCCTCTACGTAGACGACGTATGATCTGACGTTGAGGACAGGGGCACGTGACATGGCGAAAATTATTTAACACGCGTAGTTACGTGTTTGTTGCTTGAAGAGATCAATAAATCTCTAGATAAATAATGAGACGCACTAAGATAATGTGAGCAATCATTTTTTTTATTTTTTTCCTCGTGAATTGCAACGACATGCGGGGATACTGTGCAAGCGTTTCGCATGTGTTCGTGCCCCTGCGGTTTCGAGGTCAGCGGATCGAGCAGACGACAGCCATGGAACACTCCTACGCATTCGCGCACTCATTGTGCTCATCAATTCTACCACGTCTAAGCCAGCGTTTCTAAACCATCTCGCAGAAACAGGCAGTAAACGTCAAAAGAACGCTGGTCAAAAAAAAACGAAAAAAAACGCCGCTCGCGTGCACGGGGGTTGGGCTTGCTCGGACACGTCATGCGCACGTGACCTCTTGATCGGATGCCGGAGAGAGTAGGGAAGAGATTTGGCTTGCGAAGGCTTCGATCTCGCCTCCTCTCAACCTCATTTCGCGCCGCTTCAAAAAATCAGTTTTTTCAGCTCGTAAAGAGCCGATTGAAAAAATTGTGGCAAAATGTTTCTCATCGGACACCCAACAACTTCCACGGTCTAACTAAAATTTGGTATGGGGCCTGGTGAATGGCCCTTTAAGAGTGAGCAACGGGGTTCTTTCCAATCGTGTCGGTTGCGTTTGCTCGCAAGAGTAGGATTGTGCGCGCACTTTTTTTAGTGATCTGTGACTCTCTGTTTGCGTATAAACCGCTATACTACAAGTGGAAAAAAATAAGATTTCTTTGTGTGGAGGAGACAATAATGCCCGTGGAGCAACCCCGAGCCTCTGTCTGTGCGTACAGACAAACGGACAGAGGCACGGACGCACAGACGGAATGCCTTATAGATAAACGGATGGACAGAAGCACGGAAAGACAGGCAGACTGAGAGATGGGTGAGAATGTGGATGGACAGGCGGACCGATGGACGCACGGACGGACAAACGGAAGTACAGACGGACAGACAGACGCATGTACGGAAGCACGGACGTGCGCTTCTCCCCATTCATCATTATTCACTCCATGAATATGCTTTTAAAACCACTGACGCCATCTAGTTATAATATTCCCATGGACATATACACACAACGACTTCTATTGAGCAACTCATAAACGAGAGGTGACTACATTATACTACTGCGACTGCAGAGAACAACCGAAGGCCTAAGGAGCGTCGTCTCTAAAAAGAAGATCATCTCGATGTTGCACGTTAGTTAAAAGAATAAATGCGCGCACACGGTAATTGAACGATGAGGTGATGTCAGAAAAATAACTGAACAGTAGAAAAACTATATACGCCCGGACATAAGGCTTCATTCGCACGACATGGGCTATGTCATAGCGTGGTTGTGTTCATGTTGACGTAGCAGTGTCGGGAACTGCTTCGCAGTTTGTCACTCACGTGGCGCAATACTTCACGCAGACTAAAATGTGTGCTTAGTAACTTTCCGGGGAGGCCACGGGGAACCACGAGACTGAAGTAACTAGAAGAATAAGAATGGGGTGGAGCACATTCGGCAGGCACTCTCAAATTATGACAAGTAGATTGCCACTGTCCCTCAAGAGGAAGGTATATAACAGCTGTATATTGCCGGTACTTAGCTACGGAGCAGAAACCTGGAGACTCACAAAGAGGGTTCAACTTAAATTGAGGACAACGCAGCGAGCAATGGAAAGAAAAATGGTAGGTGTAAACTTAAAAGACAAGAAGAGAGCAGAGTGGATTAGGGGACAAACGGGAGTTAAGGATATCATAGCTGCAATAAAGAAGAGGAAATGGACATGGGCCGGGCATGTAGCACGTAGACAGGATTACCGCTGGTCATTAAGGGTCACCAACTAGATTCTCAGAGAAGGGAAGCGGGGTAGGGGGAGACAGAAGGTTAGGTGGGCAGATGAGATTAAGAAGTTTGCGGGTATAAATTGGCAACGGCAAGCACAGGACCGGGTTAACTGGCGGAACATGGGAGAGGCCTTTGTCCTGCAGTGGACCTAGACAGGCTGATGATGATGCGATTGCAAGGGAGTGCTCATAGTCTAGTGGCCGCGCCTGGAAACGGTGCTAACAGGGCATGGACTCCGAGATTAGCCGGTGGCGCCCCGTTGCTACGGCCGTCCCATTTGGAAGGTCGCCCAGTGGTGAAGTAATTTTGTCACCTTCTGAAGGTTCAGCGAGGTGACAATTTTTCTCCACGAGTCTAGCGGTGCTCATTAGCCTGGAACAGTGCGATATTTCAGTCCTTTCAGTCACGACATCGACCTTGTTGGTTTCAGTGGCGCCATAGCTGCGGATTCAGTAGTAGACCTACTTGATGGTTGAATTTTGCTGCTGTTTGAGGGATAAAGTGTCTGAATCTACTGACTTTCTGTATTTTCTGCATCAACATTCGTGAAAGCTGCTACTTTTCAGTATAGAGTTTGATTTGGTGTAATGGCGGACGAAAAAAGAGAGGAAGCCATCAACTTGGTCAAACGACATTGCAAAAGAACTGCTAAGAATGCGTTAGTGAGCCTTTTTTTTCAAATGAACAGCTTGAACAACTGAATAGCAGACAAAAAATACCAGTTCATACCCACGTTTTCCATGCATTTTCTTTTATTGAGAACTTAAAAACAATTATGCCAAGGAAAGTATGCGGTATTTTGCTAGAAGCAATTGCAAATGTGACATAAAGAAATGTGGATGAACAGATGACTTGCCGCAAGCAGGGACCGATTTTGCAACCTTCGAATAAAACGTGAGCTGTTCTACCAACTAGGATAGGGTATGCATTTGCATTAAACGTGGGCGCCCCATTCAGCGAAGCCTGTTGCTATTGTGGCAAGTGTGGGACACTCATTTTTGCCTATTGCTGTCGCGTAGCACGTGACCTTATAACAAGCTGGCAGCTTACCAATAATTTCTTGCATACAACCTGAAGGCACCGTCAAATGGGACCCTCACTATGAATAAAGGAAAGAAGGATAATTTGAAGAGCTCGGTTTTTTTGTTGGAAACAATAATGAAAGTGAAAGACAATTATGCCGAGAATTTTATTTAAAGTAATTTTTAATGTAAATGTGAAGAAAGAAAAGCGGATGGAAAGATAACTTGCCGTGTGCAGGTACTGAACCTAAACTTATCTAACAAAAAAACGAGCCCTTAAAATAACATTCTTGGCGTTCTTTTTTTTGACATTTCTCTCTTTTGCTATGCGCGCCTTAAAGTAGAATTCGATGGCTACCTTCGCTGGAATGTGCAAGGGTGAACAAGCACTAAACAAGCCTACAGCACTAAACGAGTCTGTGAGCCAGTGTTTGCGTGTGTGAAGTACTTTTGCAGGAAAGCCTTTCGCAAATTTTGAAATCACATTGTCATTTCACAAGAAATTCACTGCACAAGTGTCAGCGAGTGGAGTTTGCAAATGAACAGCCTTCGACTACAGCTAAACTACCGGAGCAAATGATTTCTTTCCATGCTACACTCCCCCACTTTTCCCCTCTGCCAATTCTCTTTTTTTCTGAGTATACAAAACTAACTGAACTTGCCCACAACTAAGTGGAACATTCAGGCAGTGCTTTTTGGAAAGGCTTCGAGGCGCTTTCCCTGGAATGCACATAGGGGCAGAAAATCATTCTATGCAACATAGTTTATGGAAAAACATTGCAACATGAAGGAGACATTGGCTATGTGGCATATACTGCCAGAATAAATATCGCAAAAACACGTGTGATGAAGATACAGTGATGAATATAATATATTGTGATAATGTTTGGCATCTCACCTCCCAAACTACGACTTGATTACGAGAGACGCCGTAGTGGAGGGCTTCAAAATTTTGACCACCTGGGGTTCTTTAACGTGCATTTGATCGACAATAAAAACATTATTGTGGGTGCAGGTACAGAGATCGGGTAAAGATATGCAGAACCACCTTGTTCCCACATAATTTTCATTGTGTACTTCGAAGACGAACTGTTAGGGTCTCGCATTGCTCGTCACGCACTTCCCATTAGCAGATCCCTCCCTCTTAAAAATTCTAAGCCTGCCCCTACATCCAAATGACACCAGCAGGTTCTCCATTCGCCCGTATTCTTCAGAAGGTGGCTCATAGTTTCTGTTTTCACGCCTGAATAACTGAAGCCATCAGAAACATCCCTATACTTAATCAGTCAGCTGGGTGGACACCTTCAGGACACCAGCAATCATGGAGTAATGATTTTTGCTGCTTCATGAAAGGTATAGTACTTGGTATGGTATACTACTGATACTTGCGCTGAATTTGTGATGTAAGAACTAAGCGTGGACATTGAATATTGAAATCTACTGATTCATGCTAATATTCTACAAACAAATCTGCTACTATCGTTTTATATGTTGTGGCAGCACTGGTTGGTACGTTGTTACCTATTTGAGACAGGCTAGAAACACGCAGTCAACGTGCATCGCCTTGCTATACAGCTACAAAGATGTTAAGGTACGTTACTAGGAAGTTACTTCATGCTTTCACATGCAGCTTTAGGGGTAGTTTAAAACCTTATTTGTGAATCAGAAGTTGCCAGTGCGTAATAATTAGTCTATGTTACATACAAGCTTGCCGAATGGCGTTCTACAAGTTGTCGCCAAATGTGAAAACGCGTAGGTAGGCTTTTTTAATAATTCCTACGCAGCTACGAAAGTACTGCGGCAGCTATATTACAGTACAGCTTTCTTTGGTTCAAAGAGCATATGTTGTAGTAGATGGTACCGCGCAAGAAGGGATAGCTTTTCATCTCGCAATTTAATCGAAGTTATTACAGCATGGCTGTTAAGAAGTACAGGCTAATTCCTCCGATTCTTTCGCGTGCCTAACATAGAAACACCGTTCTTTGTTTGCTTGTCTTCTTTGCTTGTCGGCCGGAGGATCGTGTACATATATTTAGGTGTACGTGGAAGAACTTCACCTGATCTCCCTCCCCCCAATTTCCTTGTTTTTGTTACCGTTTTTTTTGTGGCCGCATTTGCGTGGAGGCGACCGCTGAAGGCTTGTGTAGCTACGTTATCGGCGCGCTTTGAAGAACCCTAATTCATATTATTTCTTGTGTGGCCACAATTTTATGCACGCCACATGGTTTCTTTTTTCTGTTGGGCGGGGGGGGGGCGGTTGATGAAAATTATGAAAATCAAGGCTTTGGCTCTTGTCATTGTAAATAAAGTGTCATACATTCTCAGGGGATTTTGTGTGCCCTCTCTCCCCCATCCCGGCTGTGGATTCAGTGCATCAAACCCCTTTCTTGCTTGCCGAGCACCTCAACTAAAGAAGTTACTGCGTTCACCTCAATTCCATAGATAATGTAAAAAAAAACCTTATGTCTTGCTGGCTGCATAACGTATATGTACCAACAACACCGTACGTATTAAAATCACCCGATATCTTCTTTCGTACTGTGTTGAAATGACAAAGTAAATGCCAGATACCAATGCTACACAAAAAAAACTGGCAGAACTATTTGGTCTCCATATTGCAGAATAAAAATTGGTCCCAGAGGGATGCTGCTAACAAAAATCACGCTCGTTTTTTTAACAATACACGACTGCACAAATGAAGAAAATAAAAATGGTAGTGAATCGGACACGAGGGACGGTATGTAGACCTAGAAACACAGACACAATATACCCGAGCTCCGGATGGTTTCTAGGAGAATGAAAAAGAAAGCCAATGTCACAGCACAACACACGAGGTGAACTACCAGCGTTTGTGTTTATTCCGTGTGTGTTTTTTGCAACAAACCGTCCCCGAGATTAAAGTGCGAGTGCGTAACAAAACGTAACGTGTGGCATTAGCGGAAGGTCTTGTGGCGACGTGCCTCTCCCCTCAGTCCTAAGTATGCGTCAGAATGGAAGACGTAATAGTCCGATTGCACCAGTAAGCGACATTTTGCTTTTAGTCGGTACATGTGTGCTGCGATTTTATATAACGCGTCGCGCAGAAGCTGCGCTTGTAAAGCTTTCCCACCACGCGTGTCCGCGTAGGGGGAAGTGCCATGCGGGGAGTGCGCTGGGGTGTGGCGGCGAGAGTAGTTATCCCACTTTCTCCGATTACGTGCGCAGCGTGCAAGTGCACAGCCGGTGAAACGGTGCACCGCTGGCTCACCATAGAATGGCGGGTGCACAGCGTGTTCCTCTCCGGCCATCCTAATCACCGCGCTCCTTAGCAAAACCAACTAGTATCGCCTCGCACGCCCGGCTACCGCGAGAGGGCGCCTTCACTGTGGAGTTCAGGCTGTCAAGGTTTTTCAGTTCAGGCTGTCAAGGTGGATGGACGTGTTTTTTGAGCGCTCCGGATCGACTGCGCAGATAAGTGTTTTTGCATGTTTTGAGCTTGTCTTTATATATATATAAGGCAGCGGTTGAAATCTTCGTAGCACTTATATTATGGTACGGCTTTTTCGGGGGCCAGTCACCAGGTATTTATTAGTTTGTGCGGGTGTGTGTGTTTGAATTTTTTGTTGTTTTTTTGCCACCCCGTGGGGGGGAGGTGTGCGTACATTGAACACGCAAATTTTTGTAGTAGAGCTTAGACTTTCTTTTTTTTCGTAGTGCAGGGCCCGAGTTTAGTAATTATCGAGTATAGGGACAATTGGTGTCGGAAAGGCATGGTTAAAAAGACTGTAAAGTGTTCAGGATGTGGAGTGGGTTTGAAAGTGGACCTAAGCGTAGAAGCGGATGGAGAAGAGGCTGACGCGAAGTGTAGGCAAAATGAGGTCGAGGAAAAAATGGAGAAAATGATGGTTGCCCAGAGTGAACTGCTGATGACAATCGCCGAGCACGAGACTGCGTTGGCGACAGAGCAAGAGAAAACGAGGGCAATGGGAGAAAGACTGAAGTCCGCCGAGGAAGCGCTAGCGAAGCTGAACAAAGAAGCGACCTACCGAGAGAACAGTAGGGAACCGGCAACCAGAACGGTGGAGAAGGAAAAGCAAGCAAGTTTGGAAAAAACAGGTTTAGCCGGTTCAACTGTCGCAAGGCCCAGCTTCAGCGAGGTAGTGGTGGGGCAGGGGGGAGACACAGCAGCCGGCGTCGCAGGTGCAAGTAGCCCCCAGGTGCAGGACGCTCCAGCTGAAAAGTCATAGCATGTGATAATCGCCGGGGACTCGAATTTAAATCGATGCACAGAAGCCATCAAAGAGAGGGTAAGAGGTGACAAGAAAGTTGCAGTAGGGCGTTGCCAGGACGCAAGCTGGAAGCAGTCATGAGGCAAGCGAGCGCAAAGCTCAAAACGACAGCTGATAGACGAAACCTCGTGATAATTTCAGGCGGTTTAAACGATGTCGTAAATGAAGATGCAGCAGCACTAGCAGCCACACTGGCGAAAGGCGTCGATGACATGCGCGCCACTTCTCCTAAGGTACAGGTTGTGGTATGCACGATACCGGAGGTACCGGTACGTGATAGCAACCTGCAAAGAGCCGTGGTCAACGCAAACCAAGAGATATGGCGGATGAGTCGAGATAAAGGCTTTGAGGTGGTAGAAATAAACAGAGAGGTGCATAGGTGGGGGGGGCGGAGTTTCAACGAGACAGAATTCACTTCGATGGGCGGCTAGGTCATGAGGTGGATTGGCGACTTGCAGGACGCGCAGTAGCTTTTTTGAGGGGCAAGCGAGCCCATCGGGGTGCAGGATAGCTAGGAACGAGGAAAACAATTAGGGAGACTCTTCGACAGGTGGTATGGACAGATACGATTCCAAAGTGGCACCAATATCTAAGATAGGTAGAGTCCGGGGCATAAATAGACGTAGCCACGAGCACCGAGCCAATTCAGACATAGGGTATATTAACATGCAGGGTGGTAGGAACAGGCTGAAGTGGGAAGAGATAGAAGAACAGCTAAGGGAAGAGAGGCCGATGGTATACACTTTTGTAGAAACACATCTCAGGGACATGGAACAACCTCCGAACAATCCGGACTACGCGTGGGAATATTGTAATAGAACAGAAGGCAGCAGAAAGGGGGTGGTATTGGGGCATTCATTCATAAAAGTACAGACTGGCAAAGTTTCAAGCAGGAGTGCAGGGAACATTTATGGCTTAAAGGGAAAGTGGCAGGTCAAATGACACTCTTTGGTTTCATGTACTTGTGGAAGGGAGCAAAGGCCAGAAAGGAAAACAAGGCAATGGTAGAGTGTATATCAAAGAACATTCACGAGTTAGGAAGAGAGTGCGAGATAATTATACTAGGAGATATGTATGCGCACATAGAAGATATAGATAGGTATACCAAACCGACAGTCAAAATGATCATGAATATGTGCGAAAGGTTTGATTTGATCATTTGCAACAGTACCGAGAAGTGTGAAGGGCAAATAACATGGGAGGTAGGAAGGCTTCAGTCGACGATAGATTATGCACTGATGTCACATAGGATGTATAATAAGCTCAGGGGAATGCACATAGATGAAGGTGGCTCCAGAAGTATGGGTAGCGATCACAAACGTATCAAGCCAAGTTTTGGAAGAGCAGTGAAAGTGGGAAGGAGACAAGATGAGCAACTACAGGAGAATTGTTATCCAGAAAGGCAAATTGAAATAGCCACTAAACAAACTGAGAAAGTAATCACGGAGGATAATAAGACAGTGTGGACATTCACGAATCTATTTAGACTCTTTCTGCTAGAGCTTGCTAAGACGCGTGACAAGTCACCCCAGAAAAGAACACACAAACCCAAATGTTGGTGGGATGACGAAGTTAATAGAGCCATAGCAAAACGTCAGGAAGCCTCTAGGGAACACAGACATGCTAAGCAGCGGGGTGAAGCGACAGATGATGTTGAAAAAAAATGGGCAACCTTTCTAAGCTGTAGAAGGAATGCATCCCTTCTGATAAATGAAAAGATTAGAAGGAAGGGAGCTCAGTGGCTGGCAGAAGTACTCAAAAAGATAGAAACGCAGCTGCAAAATTTTGAAACCATCTAAACTCCCTAAGAAGTGAGACGAGCCTAGAGCAGAGTTTTATAAGTACAGCCCAAGGTGCTAGGCTAGAAGGGGACGAAGCTATTGAATATATAAGAACAAGGGTGACAGAAAAATTTCAACAAAGAAGTACTTTATGCACCACAATAGACAAGGACGAATCAAGTGGTGCAATGGCTCCATTTTCACAACAAGAGTGGGAAAGGGCAGAGAAAAAGGTTCCTAGTAGTACATCAACAGGCCCAGATGGCATTTCAATTAGGCTGATAAAGACATTAGGTCCGAAGACTAAGCAGGCTTTGAGAGAGCACAATAATAATTGATGGTGAAGTTCCCGATGGATGGAAACTTAGCAGGATGAGCATGGTCTATAAAAGAAAGGGGGACAAAACTGACATAAACAACTACCGTCCTATAACAGTGACATCAGTGGTCTACAGGCTGGCAATGCAGATTATAAAGGAAAGACTGCAGGCGTAGATAGAGGATGAGGGGGTGCTGGGGGAATTGCAGAATGGGTTTCGGAAACACAGGAGGATGGAAGACAATCTGTTCTCACTGACGCAGTGCATCGAAATAGCAGAAAAGGAACACAGGCCGCTGTGGCTAGCATTTTTGGATATCAAGGGAGCGTACGATAGCGTGGTTCAAGAGGAATTGTGGGGAATACTGGACACACTAGGCGTGGAACATGTAGTCACTAATCTTTTAAAGGGTATCTATAAAGGTAACAAGGTAGTTATAAAGTGGGAAAAACAGGTATGCAAGCCTGCAGAGGTAAAACGGGGGCTTAGGCAGGGGTGCCCCCTGTCACCCTTATTATTCATGATGTACCTACAAGGATGAGAGGCAAAATTAGAGGGAAGTGGACTGGGCTTCAACCTCTCTTTAGTCAAACAAGGAAAACTTATTGATCAGGCACTACCAGCAATAATGTACGCAGATGATATAGTGCTAATGGCCAACAATAAAGAAGATTTGCAGAGATTGATGGACATCTGCGGTAATGAGGGAGATAGGTTAGATTTTAGATTCAGTAAGGAAAAATCCGCAGTCATGATTTTCAATGACAACGAAGGTAGTGAGCTTAGAATACAGGAGGTCACGCTAGAGATAACAGATAAATACAAATATCTGGGCGTATGGATAAGCAATGGGCCGAGTATCTGAGGGAACACGAAATATACGTGACGACTAAAGGTAACAGGAATGCAGCAGTCATAAAAAATACGGCACTGTGGAATTACAATAGGTATGATGTTGTGAGAGGAATATGGAAAGGGGTCATGGTTCCTGGGCTGACGTTCGGCAATGCGGTCTTGTGCATGAGATCAGAAGTTCAAGCAAGATTAGAAATTAAGCAACGTGGAATAGGTAGGCTTGCTTTAGGAGCTCACGGGAATACACCAAATCAGGGAGTACAAGGTGATATGGGATGGACATCATTTGAGGGCAGGGAAGCTAGCAGCAAGATAAAATTTGAGAAGCGATTGAGAGAAATGGGGGAAGAGCGTTGGGCTAGGAAGGTTTTCAGCTACTTGTACATGAAGAATGTCGATACAAAATGGAGGAAGCGAACCAGGAAGTTGACTGGTAAATACTTAGAAAATAGCAGGTGGCCAAACCAAAAAGAACTATCGGTTAAGAAGAAAGTGAAGGAAAGAGAGACTGACATGTGGAGAATGGGCATGATTAAGAAGTCCGCACTAGAGATCTATCAAACGTTTAAGCAGGAAATCGCCAAGTAAAGGATCTATGATAATACTCGGTGTAGTCCTCTACTGTTTGAGGCCAGGACGGGAGTACTGCGAACCAAGACATATCGGGCCAAATACGATTGGGTATACACAGTATGCAGTGTGTGTGGAGAGGAAAAAGAAACTGCCGAACACTTGATAATGTTCTGTAAAGGGCTTCACCCTATAGTTCAGGATGATGGTGCAGAGTTTTTTAAAGCACTGGGGTTTAGGGACCGGGAGGGTAAAATAGACTTGAAGCGGGTAGACTTAACTAGAAGGAGGTTATCTGATTTCTGGCTAAAGTCAAGGCACGAGTGAAAATTAAACTCTTCACTGCAAAGTACGAATCCTCAAACACACTTTTGAAGGAAAAATAAATAAATATAGTTTTTGGTTCATTAGGTATTACGGCTTGGTGGCGCTTGCCACCGCCCGATCTAAAGGGTACAGCCATATCCATCCATCCATCCGTCCGTCCGTCCGTCCGTCCGTCCGTCCGTCCGTCCGTCCGTCCGTCCGTCCGTCCGTCCGTCCGTCCGTCCGTCCGTCCATCCATCCATCCATCCATCCATCCATCCATCCATCCATCCATCCATCCATCCATCCATCCATCCATCCATCCATCCATCCATCCATCCATCCATCCATCCATCCATCCATCCATCCATCCATCCATCCATCCATCCATCCATCCATCCATCCATCCATCCATCCATCCATCCATCCATCCATCCATCCATCCATCCATCCATCCATCCATCCATCCATCCATCCATCCATCCATCCATCCATCCATCCATCCATCCATCCATCCATCCATCCATCCATCCATCCATCCATCCATCCATCCATCCATCCATCCATCCATCCATCCATCCATCCATCCATCCATCCATCCATCCATCCATCCATCCATCCATCCATCCATCCATCGTTGCTGGCGATGGTATAGAACGCGGCAGACAACAAAGCACACAACATTCTAAAGTGCGCATTATTCTTTTTTCGCATATGTACAAGAATCACCGCCAGGGTATTCTGGCTGCACTGATGACAAGTACTTTTTGTTACTGCATTTATTTTGGTCCAACTTACGAAGAGAGCAACTGCTGAGTTTTCCTGATAGAGATACCAAGAGCGTAACGAGATCATTGTAAGGAGGTATAAATTAGCCTGTGGCAGTATTATTTTTTCATTATAGCCCGTTTTGTCTCGGTGCTAAATACCTTGATTTGAGAAACATGGACGCATTCTAGCATTCGTCCTTTCTGGAGGGATGTATGTGTGAATATTGGGCTAATTATCGTCGTTGAATCATATTACTTTCCGTGACAAATCGATTTACGATTTTATCGTCTACGGATATTTATGAATTGGCCAACCGAAACTTACTTACGCTAAAGATAACTGATTGCCATGGTCATGTCACTGAAGTAACATGATGTCATTTTGCCTGAATATTGTACAAGGCTTCGGTTAGCCGGCCTACATTTACTTCCCACATCTGTTATAGTCAAAGTGCCGGAGTTGTCATTGTGCCCTTTCTCGTCATCTGTACTTTGATTATGATCTGATAGCACAATGACAATATTGTCACGTGCTTGTCAAAAAGAAAGACAATGACAATTGTGCATGTGCCTTGAAGTACAAGGAATTGGATGAAAAAGAAGAACTCTCTTGCGCGTTCTAATAAAAGAACCGACCTGGAAGAAGGCGATCGTTCCTGCAGTAGTTGGCGCTTTCGATTGCACGGCCTGTGAGAGGGGATTGGCCACACTCATCACCTTTGGTTCTTTATTAGCGGTAGAATTTCTTTTTGCTGATTTTTCAGGAGCCATCAATGACGGTCTCCGGCCCCGGCCAGGGCTCGCCCTGGTCGGCCAGTCGCCCTGCTGATTCGGTACCACTGGAGTGTTTCCTCAAGAACGGCATAAGCAGTTTGCCTGTCGCGCTTGTGCCCACTGATGGTGGAGCCATTCGGTTGAGTGAAACGGAGGTGTTTCAAGAAGAACTTCGCAACATAAGCGGTCATTTTCTGGACATCTCGGAGGTGAGGCGTTTCGCTAAGACTGGCATACTATGCAGGTCTTCAAATATTCAATGCTTAACAGACTTACTGGCCGCCACGAGATTTGCGTTCATTGCTGTTCGCGCTTTTATCCCCCCTCATCTTGCTTGCGTGAAGGGCATTGTTCGTGGTGTTCCAACTAAGATTAGTCCTGAAGCATTCTTGAAGATGGTCTCTCCGGCTGGCGTGACATCTGTCTACAGATGCACCAGACCTGTAGGTGATACGCGAGTCCCTACTGAAGGCGTCATCGTTACCTTTGCTGGTCTCACACGCCCCTCTGAGCTGAAGGCCTAGCCTTATCTATTCCGTGTAGAGGCATTGACACCTCGCCCACTGCAATGCCGTAACTGCTGGCAATTTAGACAAAGCGCTAATGCTTGCAGGTCCTCATTGAGATGTGCGAATTGCGGTGGGGCACATGCCGCATCAAATCGTCAGGTAGACAACTGCAGGTGTTCCCTATGGGATGGAGCACACACAGCCACGGACAATAGCTGCCCTGCTCGAGAACGTGACACACAAATTCTAGATATAATGGAGAAACGCCGTTGTTCTCGGTCTGAGGCAACTTCCTTCATTAAAGAGCGCGAAGTGGGGTACGCTGCTGCTACGTCACGCCAGTGTGGGTCAATTGAAGCGACGGTCACTTCCACAGTGTCGGCAGCGATAGATAAGGCCATGTCGATGAGTATGAAACGGCTTTTCAACACCTTTGCTGAAGGTCTGACCGAGATGCTCGCTGCCAGGTTAAACAGCCTTATTCCCTCCTTCGCTGCACACACTGTCACGGTCCAGGGTGAAGCTGAGCACCCCGACAATGAACAAAATAATTGGCGTCAAGAAGATGTTACCCCTGAAACGCTCGTCAGCATTCAGTCGCCGACCTCTGTGTGGCCCAGTGGGTCGTTTGGTGACATGAGGCTTGGTAATATCACTAATAAACGGCGCAATGCTCCATTGTCTCCAACCAGTTTGCCAATGTCAAAACCAAAAAAAGTTATTACTGATACCAACAATGAGCAGGACGTTTTGCGTTCTGCAGTAGAGTCAACTATATTAAGTCCATCATAGCGCCTGTAAAAGTTCTTCAGTGTAATTGTCGCTCCGTATCTTCCGCTTACAGAGACCTTATTTATCTCATACAGCAAACAAATCCTAATATAATTTTACTTCAAGAGTCTTGGCTTTCAGTAAACCAAACATTTACTCTGAAATATTTTCGAACTTTTAGACTGGATCGGTCAGGTAGAGGAGGTAGATTATTGGTTTTAATATCTTCAAAAATGTATCATCATGTTACTGTAACTTTTGAACATATTTGTCCGGATTGTGAATTGTTAGGAATAGATTGTTTTTTACCTGACTCCAACAGGATTACAGTGATTAATGCGTACTTTCCGAATGGAGTAAGACGCACAGATCACCTAGATTGTGTTATCAAGAATTCTTCGTCAAATTCAATTTTATTGGCTGGGAATTTTAACTCGCATCACACTTCTTGGGTGCTTAAAACAGATGACTGTGGCAAAAGATTGTGGAATTGGTTGCAGGATAATAATTCTCGCTGTCATAACTCTGGACAAGTTACCTTTCTACGCGGGATAAGCTCATCAACATTAGACCTAACATTTTCGTGTGGCCAGTTTATGGTTTCATCGTGGGAAACGTTTCATAATGGAATGAGTAGTGATCATGTACCAATTACCTATGAAATAATGCTACCAAAACTTACCTCTGCTATCCGGCAACAACGGTTCACCAACTATAAAATTTATAAAACTATTTTAAACTCCGCGCTCTCGTCATTGAGAGGACGCGTCGGACAGCAACGAGCTGCTTCAGTCGTAGCGTGTCTGAGTGACTCTGTGCAGCCGGCAGAGGTTTCTGTTAAGTACGACAGCACACCGTCAAATTCAGCTTGGTGGAATGAAGATTGTACGCTTGCATATAGGCGACGTAAGACTGCTTGGAAACGTTTACACCACAACCATACTCAGAAAAATTGGGTTGACTATATATTCCACGCAGCGCTGTTTAAACGTACAGTTGCCATAGCTAAAGATAAACACAATTCTGACTTACATTCGCGTTTATCAAAACCTGATAAAAGATCTGCCCTGTACAGGTTTCTGCGGAACAAAAAATCGACGCAGGTACCAGCATATTCACATTCAGTAGTGCTGTCTCCTAAAGAGACAACAGATTTGTTAGAGGGCATCGCGAAATCCAAGCCTCGGATATGTCCTGGATAACATTCAGCCAATTTCGCTTACTTCAAACCTAGTTAAAATAATTGAAAGAATTCTTCATAGAAGGCTCAGTGACTTCATCGCTCGTCAGGACATCCTTTCACTAAGCCAAGTAGGATTTAGACAGGGGTGCTTTATATGGTCGGCTCATATTGATTTGGAAAGCCAAATTCGCCTTGCAAAAGTATCTGGTGAGCTTTCTGCATTAGTCACGTTAGATATCGCAAAAGCCTACGATAGTGTGGAATACAGTACATTAGTTTGAAGATTAGAAGACTGTGAGGTTCCCAAGTACATTATATCTTGGGATCAGGAGTTTCTCTTTGAGAGACAATTCTTTTGTTGCCACGAGGGAATTACTTCTGCCTCATATAAGCAAACAAGAGGTGTTTCGCTAGGATCAGTCCTGTCACCTCTTTTATTTATGATATTGTTATCATATATTCCCGTTCATAAAAATGTTCCTCTTTACGTCTACGCCGATGATATTGCTTTTTTCTCGTCATCCCGAGATATCAATAGTTTGTATCAAAACTTACAGTCATATTTGAGTGAGCTTGAGGTATGGCTTGGCGGGCTGTCTTTTTCACCTAATGTTAGCAAATGTGCTCTGCTTGTATTCCCTCTATCCGTTCCCGTATTTCTTTCACTGCATTATCGTAATGATCCGATTCCACAAGTAACAGCGCTAAAATATCTTGGTATTGTTCACGTGGACAATTTAAATTGGCAGCAACAAATACAATCAAACACCCGTAAAGCAGGAAGCGCCGTATGATTGCTCCGCCGGTTTTGCAATAAGAATTCAGGGATGCGCAGGGATACGTTACTTATGATATACAAACTTTACGTACGCCCAATTCTGGAGTTTGGCTGCGTTCTGTTTTCTGGAAGTGCTGAGTACAAATTAAGACCTCTTATATTACTAGAAAGGCAAGCTCTGCGGCTGTGTCTCGGGCTACCTAGGTGTGTCGCGAATAGCGTGCTTTATTTGGAAGCTAGAATCATTCCACTTGATGCTAGATTTCGACAGCTTACTGTGCAAACAATTTTAAAACTTTACGATGCGCCCCTCTTCTGTTCACAGACAGTTTTCATCAAACATCCAGTTTCTTTCTTTCAGCACCCGTGGTTTCGTTATCAAAGACCCCAAGTCATTTTCGTCGAGTCTCTGTTATCGAATCTTCTCGTTTCCCTCCGGCATTTAACTCCCCAAACCCAATGGTCGGTGCCAGTTGACTTAATTTTCGATGATATTTTCGGAAAAATGCCTAGTTACTTCCAAAGCATGTTCTGGAGGGCCTCCTTTAAGACCATCTCAGTCATTTTCCTAAATGCGTAGTAATGTCAACGGACGCAACGCAAAATCTTCAGAAAGCTGGAGGAGGTACTTTTTCTAATCAGCTTAATTGGTCTTTGGCACTTCGATTGCCTGACTTCACACCAATTTATCTCGCAGAATTCCTGGCTATTACATTGACTCTTCGAAAAATAAATTATCAGCAATCAAAAGCAATTATTATTTCGGATGCTTTGTCTGTATGTACACATCTAACGTCCGCAAAGAATTCTCCTCTTCTCAAGATATTTTGGTCTCTCGTACCGCATAGCCTATCAGAAGTTCGGTTTATTTGGGTCCCCGGGCATGCTGGAATTGAACTAAATGAAATTGCTGATTCGCTCACTTCGGCATCTTTAAATTTCCCGGTGGTGCTAGTAGCTCCACAGTTTCCTTTTATTACTGCCGAACGATTCAAACGCCTGTTAATTTTAAAAATCAACGAAACGTCGCTTCTACAAGCTGAAGAATTTCGGCACTTGCAATTCACATGGAACACCGCAAATTGCCTTTGCCGTCAATGTGAGGGGACCCTAACAAGCTTTCGCTGTAGAGTTCCTCTGTTAAATTTTTATCTCAACAAATCAGGATTTTCAATAACTAACCTATGTGTAGTTTGCAATGAACCGGAAACAATAGATCACTTTCTTCTCACATGCCGCCGCTTCGCCTCACTACGCCGAATAATTCTTGAAAGACCAATTTGTATGCTCGGATTGCCAGTCAATACATCCACCCTATTATCGTTTGGAGCCAGTCAGTTGGGTGTGGCTGCTGCTGAAAAACATTTATTTACAGATGTTATTTACAGGGAGGGTAGGAACGGTCCTTAAGGGGCCGCCCCGTACAAACACTAGGTGAGCTCCCTCTTACGGGAGCCCATTGGCGTTGGCCGCGGCCCGGGCACGCTCGACCAGGGCCCGTTGAGCCATCAGGTCAGAGCAGCCGAGCAGGGCTGCCTCCCAGTCTTCCCGCGAAGGGTTGGGTAGTGGGGTAAGGTTTGGGGTTTTTTGGCATGCCCACACCATGTGGAAAATGTCAGAGAAATTTTCCTTACAATGCGGGCACTTCCCCGTGCAAGCGGGGTCGAAGTGTTTTATTATTGCCTGGAAATATGGAGTTTAAGTATAAAGGCGAAGGAGGATTCGCTCCTCCACCTTCGTGAGGCCCTTACAGGGTTTCGGATAGACGTTATGGCCGGATTGATAAAATTGTGTGACCTCCTTAAAGGTGTAGGCGGGTTCGAGTTCCGGAGTTGGGTGTGGGGCCGCAGTGCTATTCTGTTAGCGCTACATAAATTCATTCAGGCAACCGGAAGGATACGCTGCTAGTGGTACTGCCAGATATACCCAATTCTTTCTCCCCCTTCCTCATTCTTGTTAATTTCTTTTATATGTTCTGGTCTATTGCATTCTTCTGCAATTTTTCACGTTTTTTCAAAGGAACATTAATATTGTTCCTATCTCATTTCTCTTTATTTTTTAGCAAGCGTTGTAAAAAATGATTTATTATGAGGTACAGTGTGGCCAATCCCCCATGTGGGTAGGAGCCAAGATCTCCTAGGAGACAAGACAAGACTTGCTTCTGGTGTCTCAATCTCTGCGGCAAGACCTCTGTTTTGACGTCTCGACACGGGTGGAGGTGCTGGAGCCTACAACCTGATGCAGGACAGTCTTGCTTGGACCCATTCACCTAGTCCAAAGACTCAGCCCCTTGTCACGACTCCAGTGCACCAATTCAGTCGGTGCCTACTAGGCCTAAGTCCTGAGTCCACACCTGTTCCGCCTCGTTCCAGCATGGCAGCTCCTACGAAATTCACGGTTATCCCGCCATCGCAGACCGCTCTTCCGTCGCAGGTTACTTTTGAACATCCTCGCGTTCCTGAAGTTTTCCGTGGGGAAGAGTACGAGCATGTCGAGGACTGGCTCGAACAGTTCGAACGGGTCGCTGTATCCAACCACTGGAGCGAACAGCACAAACTTGGCCGTGCATATTTCGCACTAGAAGATAGCGCTCGCACGTGGTATGAGAACCACGAGGCTATATTTCAATCTTGGGAAGACTTCCGTCGAAAGCTCCTCGCTACAATTTTGAACTAGGACCGACGGGATCGCGCACAGCAAGTGATTGAGGCCAGCGTGCAAAAACCCAATGAAACAGCCGCCATGTACGCAGAAGGTATGATGCGTCTGTTCCGACGAGCTGACCCTGACATGCCCGCGGCGAAGAAGGTGCGTCACTTAATGCAGGGTGTTAAAGAACAAGTGTTCATGGGCCTCGTACGAAATCCACCTACCACAGTAGATGAATTCATAAGAGAGGCGACTGTCATCGAGTGCGCACTGCAACAACGACGCCAACACTTTGACCGCCTGCAGAACCACACGGCATTAAGGGCTGCAGCTCAGAACACTGCCGTATGCGAAAATTCCCTGGGACAAATGATTAGAGAAATACTGCGTGAGGAACTTCGGGCGTTCTTCGTTTCCCTTCCTCAACCGTCAGTCGCATCTGTTGCCGAAATCGTCCGCCAGGAGTTGAGGCAAGCTATTACACCACCCACGCCAAGTCCTGAGCCAATCCAGTGAGCTACGCTGATGTGGTCCGTCGCCCTCCACCGACATTTGTGGCGCCGCCCTTCCAGCCACGACCCGCTGCCGTACCTTCGTGGCAACGGGATTCTACGAGACGACCACCAGTTCGCCGAACTGACTTATGGCGCATGGCCGACCGTCGACCTATTTGCTTCCGCTGCGGAGAACCCGGTCACATTGCCCGCTATTGCCATCATGGCGATTCCGGGTTCTAGAACTCTTCTCTTCCCGCTTTTTCCGCTCCGAAGACCGTCGTGCCCACGATGCCGATCAACTTTCGCCTGCCTAAGCAACCCCACCGCGTCGCTGGCGATCTCCATCACCTGCGCGTCACCGTGGCTTCCCTCAGAGCTACGCGGACGTCACCAGAGGCCGTTCGCCTAGCCCGCGCCGGGGAAACTAACTGATGTGACCTCGGCGGGCAAAGTTGCCAATCGTCGAGACACTGAAAAATTCCCCCAATCATCGCAACAAGGCATGACGACTGCGACGACGAATACGACGACGAATACGATGACGAATAGTAATGTCGAGGAAGTTGTACGTGCCGATCTCAGCGTTCCCATTGACGGCCATCACGTTACAGCACTGGTCGATACTGGCGCCGACTTCTCAATCATGCAACAAGAGCTCGCCGACCGCCTTAGAAAGGTCCAGACACCGTGGACAGAGCCGCACATAAGGAGTGCTGGTGGTCAGCTGATGACTCCCACGGGTAAATGCACCACTAGACTTCGCATCGGGGATTCTAGCTTCGTGGCCTCTTTCGTCCTGTTGCCAGACTGCTGTAAAGAGTTAATTTTGGGCATGTATTTTCTTCAAGATCATGGCGCTGTTATCAACATTCCTCAACGTATGGTGAGGTTTTGCGCACATCCTTATGTCGACAACAGCAGTGAAAAACCACGCGGCCGTTTGCGAATAGCCGACGATGTGACAATCCCATCGAGATCCTGTTGCCTTGTGTCAGTGTCCAGTGGGTGCCGTTGCTATAAAGATGTGATAGCGAAGCACATAGTCGCTCTTTTGTTCACGCAAGGCATTTCCATCGCGAGGGGCGTCCTGGCGTTTACTGGTGAACAGGCAGAAGTGCTCCTCACGAACTTCAGCAACGAGAGCCGTCAAATCCAGAAGGATACCGCAATTGCCTACTACGACGATGTAGACCAAGTCGGAGATTGTTTTGCCTTGCAACCAGATGACGCGGCTGTCCCCGCCTCGACAACATTGTCGGTGGACATCTGCTCTACGCTACCGCCCTCTGATAAGAAGCGCCTGCTTGAACTTATACACCAATTCGAAGACTGCTTTTCGCGTACGTCAATGATCCAACAAACACCATTGACCCAGCACCGCCTTATTATTGAAGACAACACGCGACCGATTTGGCAGAACCCCTACCATGTGGCTCCAAAAGAGCGCGAGGAGACTCAGAAGCAAGTACACAAGATGCTCGCGGATGACGTCATACAACCTTCGAAAAGTCTTTGGGCGTCCCCCATGGTTTTGGTCAAGAAAAAAGACAGCAGCTTGCGTTTCTGTATTGATTATCGCAAGTTGAACCAAGTCACAAAGAAAGACGCCTATCCACTGCCCCGCATAGACGATTCACTCGATCGGCTGCGTCATGCGCGCTATTTCTCTTCAATGGGCCTCCGAAGCGGCTACTGGCAGATAGAAGTCGACGAAAGAGATCGTGAAAAAACAGTCTTCGTGACGCCCGATGGTCTATACAAATTTAAGGTGCTTCCTTTTGGGTTGTGCTCGGTGCCAGCCACTTTTCAGCGTCTCATGGACACCGTACTATTAGGCCTGAAGTGGCAAACATGCTAGGTCTATCTGGACGATGTTGTATTATCAGCAACATTCGAGGAACATCTCAGCCGTTTATTCACCGTCCTCCAAGCCATACGTTTGGCCGGCCTTACTTTAAAACCAGAAAAATACCATTTTGGTTTTATCGAACTCAGCTTCCTAGGCCACGTCGTCAGTCATGAGGGTGTTCGACCTGACCCGGCCAAAATAGGCGCCGTTGGGCGATTTCCTGCACCACGCGACAAAAAGGCCGTAAGACGCTCCTTAGGGTTGTGCGCCTATTACCGGCGATTTATCGAGGACTTTTCGTCTATTGCGGCACCATTGACACGACTCACACGTGAAGACATCCCCTTATTTTGGGGTGAACAACAGCAATTGGCATTCAATGAACTACGACAACGCCTGCAAACACCTCCAGTTCTCGCACACTTCGACCAGGAAGCCCCTACAGCACTTCACACTGACGCCAGCGATGTACGTCTGGGTGCCGTTCTGGTGTAGTGGCAAGACAGTTGTGAAAGAGTTATAGCCTACGCCAGCAGAACTCTCGCAAGGAGGAGAACTGCTCGACCACCGAGAAGGAGTGCCTCGCCATGGTGCGGGCGGTCATCAAATTTCGTCCATATTTGTACGGCCGCTCCTTCAAGGTTGTTAGCAACCACCACTCTTTGTGCTGGCTCTCCAACCTGAAAGATCCATCTGGCTGTTTGGCGCGCTGGAGCCTAAGGCTTCAAGAGTTCGACATGACCATCGTCTATAAATCTGGGAAGCGGCACACCGACGCCGACTGTCTCTCATGGTCGCCAGTGGAGACTGTCGCTCGTGATGACGAAAACATTGACGCGGCATTCTTGGGAATTGTCAACACGGCCACTATTGCACAGGAGCAGTGCAGTGACCCCGAGCTGTTACCACTCATTGAATATTTAGAAGGGCGACGTAACAATGTGCCACAGTTATTTGCCAGAGGACTGCCATCTTTTTTCTTGCGAAACGATGTTCTCTATAAGAAAAACTTCTTACCAACCGGCAACCCGCACTTGCTCGTCGTGCCTGCCTCTCTTCGAAAAGAAATTATGAAAGCGTGCCATTGAAGCATTTTCTGGTCATCTAGGCTACACCCGATCATTGTGCCGACTACGATGCAAGTACTACTGGCCAAAGTTACCCGCTGCTGTTAACCATCACGTGCAAACTTGCACCGACTGCCAAAGACGCAAAGCACCTCCCAGCAAGCCAGCTGGTCTTTTACATCCAGTCAAAGCACCAGCGAAGCCGTTCACCCAGATTGGAATGGATTTCCTGGGTCCCTTTCCAACTTCCACAACAGGGAACAGATAGATAATCGTGGCCACCGATTACCTCTCCCGTTATGCAGCGACTAAAGCTATGCAGCGCGGCACAGCAGCAGAAGCCGCTCAGTTCTTTATTGAAAACATCGTCCTTCAGCATGGCGCTCCGACAGCAGTGATCACAGACAGAGGACCTGCCTTCACCGCAGAGCTTTTGGAGTCGGTTCTCAGACTCAGCGGTACAGCTCACCGGAGAACAACTGCATACCATCCGCAGACAAACGGACTGACGGAGCGCCTCAATAGGACCCTCACAGACATGATCAGCATGTACGTTGACACGGAACATAAAAACTGGGATAACATATTGCCGTACGTGACCTTTGCCTATAATACCGCTCGACAAGAAACCACTGAAATGACGTCGCTCAGGCTGATCTATAATCACGAATTCACGACAACGTTGGACGCCATGTTGCCGCATGAGTTTGACGACATCCGTGTAGACGCTGAAGAGTTCACTCAGCGCGCCGAGGAAGCCAGACAGCTCGCGCGTGTGCGCATCTGTCATCAACAGCATCAAGATGCACAACGGTACAACCCCCGACACAAATTTATAAGCTGCACACCAGGCGACAAGGTCTGGGTCTGGATTCCGATACGTCGACGTGGACTGTCAGAAAAACTGCTAAGACGGTACTTTGGCCCATACAGCGTCACGCGTCGCTTGAACGACGTGAACTATGAGATTGTTCCTGACACTGACTGTAGTTTTAAGCGCCAAAAGCATTTACCCGAAGTCGTACACGTCGTGCGTATGAAACCGTATTTATCCAGTTGACGCGACCACTTCATGCGCCTGGTAGAGCGCCTAAGTTGTGCATCAGGACGATGCCTCTTTTGGAGGGGGGCAAATGTCACGTGATTGTCAAAAAGAAAGACAATGGCAGTTGTGCATGTGCCATGAAGTACAAGGAAATGGATGAAAAAGAAGAACTCTCTTGCGCGTTATAATAGTGTGTTCATTTACAGTACTCTCCATTGCATCCAAATTAAAGGGTTGCACAAGCAACAGAACGGCGTCTTTCTGATGAAAACTAAGTATTCGTTGAGGCATACTATAAACTGAAGAAATAAAAAGCGGATATAGTCAGTGGTATATAACGCGTAGTGTTTCATACCAGGTACACCAAATGCTGAACGCCTGTTGCACTCCTCTTGCAAATGGTTTCAACGTACGTTCTACATTGCCCAAAGTATCCTCTGTACACCATAAAACTCACAGTGCGACTGGACGAAAATAAGTGACTAAAGCACGTTTGTAACCAGCCCGAACCAGCCACGTTCAGTCTAGACGTACGGTGACCGTCTGTACCTTCCTCGCGGTCTCCTGCTTCTGCGGCACGACGGAAGGTAGCAGGAAACAGAAACAGGATGTCTCATAGGCGAGTGCGAAGCTTAGTACGCTATGCGAGCGTGACTTTCGCGTTAGCTGTGATCGCAACAGCGCGTCTACGAGAATTTTCGAAAAGGCGTTATAATGAAAATCAGCGCTTGTTCAACGAAAAGAATAAAACACGAGCGCATTTAATCGACTGTGACCCGTGAGCGTAGAAGCCACGCTCTTGAGACTTCGCTTGCGGATTGGGCTGTTAGTTGTTTTCTTCTTCGCCAGTGCGCCAAACACTATGTATACAGCCCACAAACTTTGAAGTATAGTCAGTTTCGAGCAGGTACCTATCTAATTAGGTAGCATCGTAATTATAGGTGCTTTTATATGGGCAGCGCAAACAGCAAAAAGAAACCCAATTGAAAATACATACGCCCTAGCTCTGACTTTGTCTTTCATACACCTTGACCTCACATTAGGCCTCACCTCAGCGATAATGGTGGCATAAAAGCCTCGTATACGCAGCATGTATGGTCCCACTTCCCCGTAAGATAACAGCAACAACATCACCATAATTTGCACTTGTTGCAATATTCGTGTTCCTTGACTCAAGCTTGACACCAACCCCTCAGGTTGAGAATGTTTACAAACCCTCTTTCTTATGTTCTTTTTTCAATACTTCATGTCACTTGGTGGACAGGTGAATTTTTCAAGCGTAATCTATCCACGAGCCATGAAAGTAAACTTCGCAGTTTCATCCGAAGAGAATAATAAGGAGCGTTGGAGAAACGACAAACATTGCCATTAATGGGTAATTTCATTTTGCACACCCAAGCAGACCAGGCACGCAATGTCGCAATAAAATTGTCTGATTATCATTTACCGCGAACTACATGTGTCTTGGGACAGAAATATTTTGGTACATTGTGTATTGGCTCTACTCACTCACGTGTCTGTGGGGGAGGGGGAGATAAGGTGCCTGATCTATCCCCACTACCCACGCCTCCTGCATGCGCCGGCCCTGTTCCTACAATATAGTATTAATGGCCGCAACGGTCGAGTTAAGGTGTGATGGTTACGTGCCAGTTCAAGTGGACTGTCAATTTCAACGAATTCTGATTGGGCACAGCCCATAGCTCGTTTTTGTGTGCCGGTGATCAAGTGTCCATCTGTGCCTTATGAATACCCATGGATGTGGACAGGTTATTAACGGGACTACAAAATTTAGAACAGACTCCAGGGTTTGCTTTGTTCCTTACCTAGGATGAAATATAAAGTTCAAAAAATGAGAATAAACGCCGCAAGTGGTCTAGACTACTGTAGATCACGGAATACGGTTTATAATACGTTCCTCGTGCACCCAAAGTCAACAGCCAACTCAGTATGTAGCGTCGTTTGATCGTTTTATCAGAAAATAATGTGCGGTTAATGAAAAACAATATCGCTACCGCCACAAGGACACGGCCCACCATCGTATCTGTGCACGCAAGCGGTAGGCGGATAAGTGTGGTGGAAGGCACGCGTCACATCTGGGGCGCCAGAGTGATCGTTCGCATCTTCCCTGAATGTGACCTTCGCCGGGCGGTTGGGACGTGCATTCGTTCGATGGTTATAGTGTGCAGGTTGTAGCTCCCTAGAAGGTGGTGCGTCCCGGTGTTGGTCGTCGCGTCTTGAAAGTGACCTCCTCAGACACCAGTTCCTGCTGGCCATCGACGGTACCGTGACCATAGGAACCTCACTTCCCGGCGACAACTGCTCACTGATTGTGTGCAGGGATTTCACGCAGCTGGCTTTTCCCGTCAGTGGCAGGTGAATTTTCGTATTCTTGGAGCTGAGCTTTGGGAAAGGTTGCTCGACTAGAAAAGCCTTGACGTATTTGTTCTTCATCTTCTTAGGCGTCAGAAAGACGACTCTGGGCGCTGTCGACGATGATTTATGAAGCATCAGTGTGTCTCCCGTGTTTTCCGAGCCACGGAATCTTGTTAGCTCTTCGGTGGACAGAGTGGACGTGGAGGATGGTGTTGCGTACTCTGTAGACTCGGTTGTGCTCCACGAAGAGGTTATTTCGCTCGGCGTGGACGTTTCGTTGATGGCGTTATAGATGTTCACACCTTCTTCCGTGTAAATATCATGCAGCCGCTGCCTCCATGGCTTACTCAGCATTGATAGGCAGTTGACGCCTTCTCGCCGTTTCTGGGACCCCACGTTGTCAGCTTGAGACCGAAGAGGCAATGATGAAGAGAGTGTAGTTTCAGCTCTAAATAGATCTTCA
Source organism: Rhipicephalus microplus (assembly GCF_043290135.1). Classification (NCBI taxonomy): domain Eukaryota; kingdom Metazoa; phylum Arthropoda; class Arachnida; order Ixodida; family Ixodidae; genus Rhipicephalus; species Rhipicephalus microplus. The sequence continues at coordinate 188,420,707 of NC_134702.1, forward strand.
CGCGACACATTTCTGTGCTTGGAAGGTGCTTCATCAGTGCGCTCTATGTTGTTGCCTTCGGGAGCTACGAAACTCTGGGACACTATCAACGTCAACGGAATAATAACGACCGCACAGATCAGCCCTACCGCCAGTGAGAGGGCCACGCCAGCATGCTTCTCCAAAAACTTGTAGCAGAAGAGATTCATCACTCTTCTTACAGCGTCATGAAGGTATTTGCAGTTGCCCGCTGTAGCGTTTTGGCGCGTTAAAGGCGTCGTTTTGAGCATCCAGTGCTTCGTCACGTGGCTCTGCGTCGTCAACGTCAGATAAGGCACCTCTGTCCGGTTAGAGTGTTTTCGAAGGTGAGCGATGGAAATTCCCTCACCCGCACATTTTGTCAACACAACCTCAGGTGTCACTTCCGCGAACACGAGGCTGCGATCGGTGAGGGGCCATGCCATCTGCGACAACCTGTCTAGAACGTCGTATCTATTCTCCCTGAAAGGCATGCAAACGTAGCATTCTGCCAGAACTCCCGTCGTGGTCATGGTCATCAAAATAGGCAAAGTCAGACAGCAAAATAGCACAACGAGTGCTGCGTTCGCCAGCATAATGACACCAGTGAACCTGTATGCATTCGCCGTGGTTCCAGAGGGACTGACACAGTTTCGGATACTCAAACCAGTACCAAAGCCTAAGAGAGCGACAGTCACGCAGAGAAGTACCATCGTGATAGGAACGGCGACAAGATCGACTACCGTCGCCTTCGTCCACAGCTTCGTGCGATCCTCGAAACCACGGAAAGTAGACTCCAGTTGGTTGACGCTTTCTAGGGTTCGATTTAACTGAAGCTTCAGGCTTTCCGCAACAACGTCGCTTGTGTTAGGGACGATCGCGCCAGGCATGAACATGTCAGCTGTGGCGTTCTTACAACGGCGGAGTTTCGACGCGAGGGAGTCGTTGGCTGGTGCGACAAGAAGGCAATTGATGGACGCGATGCGAGCCAACGTTTCCTTCGGCAGCACGTCGTATAGGAAGGCGCGAACGCCATTGATCACTCCTTGGTCACTGTCCGAAAGTTCGACGAGTAGCTCCTTGACTGTTTGCTTGACGTAGCGACGCAGCTCAGACAAAGTGAGGGCTATCGTATCGGGCAGGCGTCGAATGGCGTCGGCGAGGGCAACTTGCGAGGCGAGCATTATGCTGAGGTCGCCGAACAAAATCGCGACGAGAAGGCCGAGCAAAGCGCAGCAGGTGAGACAGAGACTGTTTGGCCCAGTTGCTAGCCCGAGAAGCGGAACTCGGCCACCCGTGATGCACGCACCGACGCCGACGGGAACCGCAGTCATGAGCACAATCACACCGGCGATTAGAAAGCCGGTGAGAAAGAAGTGCAGCCTTGGGTGTCGTCGGTACGTCAGGTCGAGGACGTCGGATGTTGCCGCATGCGACGACAGGTCGAAGAGGAATGCCTCTGTCTCTGTTCCCGAAGGCTGGCCGAGAAACTCGGCCATGCGGATGGCGACGCGGCCCCACGCCGAGAGCAGGCTGGAGTGCTGCACAGGCCGTGAAGACGGTGCCGGGGCAGTGCGACGAGAGTCTGCGTTGCACAGCTGAAGGCACGTGAGGGTCCGGTAAACGACGATGCCGAAAAGAAGTCGCCTTGACATTGCTCTGGCAGTGCGAATAATACCGGCTGCGGAACGCTTCTTCTTCTTCTGCCCTTACAGGACTGCTGCGCGGGACCCTGATTACTTGCTCGAGCCTTAAACCATGGCTCTTGCCCTCATCAAGGATTGACCAAACAACCCACCAGGTTGTATGTGGGAAGACAAATGAAACCGAAATCAGAACGAACAATTTCCGGAGTCCGGGTAGACTCCGGCTGAAACGTTGCAATAAAAACCTTTTCATATAATCACCCATTAAATTGGACGACTGGAAAGGACAAGAATATTTTCCGCTTCTCTATCTCTGCGAGTGTGTGTGTGTGTGTGCTTCAGATGCATTTGAGTGGTGCGTGGAGGGTGCGTTTTTCACGATTTTGAAGAAACAACACCTCTAGCTCTCTCATTACTGTTATTTCCTTTCACGCTTGTCTTGGAAGTAAAAAATATTAGCTGTACAAAACCTGCATGAATGCTGCGCATACTAAAAAAACCATTCGGGATGACTTCAAAGTTTAAACAGCTGAAGGCCCATACATTTTGTCAAGGCGTCATGACAGGTGTGCGTGCACCAAAGAGGAAAGGTGGTTACTCGATCACCTTCCATGCTGGTAGTAAGAAAATCTTTGTACAATGTACCTGTTCCGTTTTCCGAGCAAAGGAGAAGTTTGGAGACTTACAGAGCGAATTGGATGGCTAACGTATCAAGAGATGTTTCACAAAGAAAAATTTGCCGAACAATTGTACAAGCGTCATCGTTATGGATAACGCCAGCTTCCACAACGTGGAGGTGAAAAATTTGCCACCACAACGAAATGGACTGTTAACGTCTTGCACGGTAGTTGGTGGAGAATTTTATGCCTAATATTTAGGCAACCAGGGTCATAGGGATGCATGACGCAAGTTACTACAGTGCATGCCTGAAAAATTACTATCATTATTATCAACTATATGAACAGACATACTGACAGAAAAAAAACATTAGGCTTTTCGGCAACAAACTAAAACACGAGTTTCTGGCTCTCTTGAGTGAGTAAAAGATAAGGTTTTAGGGCACGGAGTTGATGTGCTTGCAGAATAAGGTGGCAATAGTTTCAGCAAAAATCTTTGTACAATGTACCTGTTCCGTCTTCCGAGCAAAGGAGAAGTTTGGAGACTTACAGAGCGAATTGGATGGCCAACGTATCAAGAGATGTTTCACAAAGAAAAATTTGGCAAACAATTGTACAAGCGTCATCGTTATGGATAACGCCAGCTTCCACAACGTGGAGGTGAAAAATTTGCCACCACAACGAAATGGACTGTTAACGTCTTGCAAGGTAGTTGGTGGAGAAACTTATGCCTAATATTTAGGCAACCAGGGTCATAGGGATGCATGAGGCAAGTTACTACAGTGCACACCTAAAAAAAATTACTATCATTATTATCAACTATATAAACAGACATACTGACAGAAAAAAAACATTAGGCTTTTCGGCAACAAACTAAAACACGAGCTTCTGGCTCTCTTGAGTGAGTAAAAGATAAGGTTTTAGGGCACGGAGTTGATGTGCTTGCAGAATAAGGTGGCAATAGTTTATGCAAAACTCCATCTTTTCACTGTAAAATTTTTCTAGCCGAAAGGTTGGGGAAGCAAGTAAAGGCTACGTGGCTGCCAGAAGTACGACACTTTAAATAAGTAAAACAACATTACCATGACAAAATATGGCACAAGAAGGGAGTGATTGGTTAAGCGGGTGCTTAGAATGATGAAAGTGACCCTGCTCTTGTTGAACGTACGGAAGAGCATCGGAGCAAACAGAAGGCAGCAGTTGACAGTGCTTAGTCTACATCGCATCGTGCACTCATTTGAGAAATGTCTGCTTCGCTTAATTCCTATGCCCACTTTAGGCACGGAACTATGCCTCCTTCCGACGCTTTAAAGCGTGATGGTGGCCCCTTGCTTCTACTTAACTCAAAAGAGCATACCATTTTCCGCCATACACGATTTACCGCTGGTGGTATGGAGATCTTGAAGGTACTTGAGCATGTTCTCTGTTATGCAACACTCCTATAGTTTGATAACTGCCCTTGAGGTGCGTACGAAAAAGTTGCTACTTTCTGTACCCGCTCGCCATGTGGAAAAAACAAACACTGGGGGACCCTTAAGCTTCGAATTTAAAAGTTGAACGTGATAGCAATGTGACATCACTAAAAGCGCATGTGCTTGCATTCTGTGTAGTGGGTTGCACGCATAAAATGCGGCTTTTGCGAGCATAGCAGGTTATTTATTCTGTATTTTCAAGCAGAGACGTGGACGAGGGGTAGAAAATTTGCGTGCCACGCATACGACCTGGGCTCTATCCTCACTCGGACTCGATTATTTTTATTCTTAGTGCGTCCTTTCAGTGCAGGGAGCGGTGTGAACTTGCCAGGCACCCACTACGTGGCCTTAAAGAAATAGGCGCAGTACCATGTGTGCTTTTTTATAGCAGGTGACCGGCTTAAGACTTCGAAGCCTTAATGAGAATAATCGCATGTTGTGACGGTCGCTGGCAATGGACGTTTGTACCATGCATTATTACTGCAATATTTGATGTTGCATAGTACCCCTAACTTACCGGTTCACCTAGAAAAAAAAGTCCACGGTGATTACCCTGCCGAGTTGCACAGTTTTTTTTTTCTTGCATTCAGCTCAATAGGCTTGAAGCACCTAACCGGAAACTTATTTGAAACGCTCAATAGGAATGCTTGCACCCAATAAAACTTTGTTCTATTTCCTTTGCACTCGCCTGGGCAATATACCGACGTATAAACACGCAGTCAATTTACATGCCTCTCCTATAAAGGTTGGCCATTTAAATCTGCAGCGCGTGCGTCGTTGCGGTTTCTAATAGCAGTAGGAAGAATATCCTCGCGAAGGCGAACTGCCACTGGCGCCGCCCGATTGAAGTGATCTGGTGGGAAGTGTATTGAGCACACAAAAGACCATTTCGTTGGTTCCCAATCGCGTTTGGCTGGGTCTAATATTAGGCCTCGACTCTGAGCCTCCTTCGTCGGGGATCTTTGGAAAACCAGCACGAAAGCAATTATATATGTACCCAAATTCGCTGGTAATATTGACACATGGACAATTAGTCATGAATAAATTGAAACACAGTGATATCACGACGCGGACAAAGCGGACGAAGGAAGAAACTCCTGCGCTAGCTGCGCCGTGTTGTCAACATCGTGGTTATTTGCGCTGCGTTTTATTGTGTTCAAGAACTGCCACCAAGAGCCGTAAATAAACCCCAAAAACACTACGCTGACGCATGCAGTATCGTGCATTATGTTCTGCGAGAATACTCTCGATTATAACGTACGTCGAACATAAAGTTCAATACACTCACCTTTGGAAGCAGACACCTCGTTCCCGTTTTATCAAGGGCATTGCAGCTCCTTAGCCGATGCAATCAGGTGTACCGCTTTCTAGCTCGGTCAGCTGGCGATGTCCCTGCGCTCTGGCCAGCGCGACGCGATATCGTCTCCTAGCAACCAGATGAGTGAGCCCACAAGTGCAAGGAGGAGCGCTCCTACTCTTCCATACTTCCGGCTTCACAAAAGGTGACGTCATGGCCTCTCCTCGGTTTTTTCCTTCCTCCATAGTCCCATGCGATTCGAACAGCTCTCCTGCGGGCAGCGCCGGCCGCCGGTCTGCGGCACTGCGCCGTTACGGCAGCCTTGCCGCAAGCGTGATCCGGCCCTAAGACTTGTGAGCGCTGGGTGCGGGTTACTTGTTTGCGATGACTGTAGCTTGTAATAATCGCATTCGCACTCACGACTCCATGACAAATCACCCGAAGCGGCACAACGAAAACGCAGGATTCGTACGAACGCGCTGCAGGAAGTAAGGGAAACAAAGCAAATGAAGCCGTTGTTTGCTAGGCTACCAGACGTCGCCGCCAGATGGCACCACATCAGAACACCATTGATGACAACACTAAAATTGTCAACGTCATTACTGCTCGGCAAGCGTCACTTGGCGCCTGAGGCATGGCCCACAGAATTTCCTAAATATACACTATAGAGGGAACTTTGGCGCTAGTGTCTATGGAAGCTGCAACGCACGCCGCTTCAGCGAGCATGGGAATGATGGGTAGCACACACACGTGTCTAATCTTCGTACTTCTGGCCTTCTTCTGGCTCTGTGTGTGTTCGCGTGGCTTGGAGCTGTTTTCTTACAAAAAAACAATCAGCAAATGTTGAGCGGTTGCGCATGACCACCTTATTCTTTTAGGCTTTTACAATTGCAGATCACCCCACGAAGTAAAGGCTTTGTTCTTTCCTTCAACTGTAACACAGCATTAAACGAAGCCGCAAGTGCGATTCGCCACCCGCAAGTATGAAAACTATAGGGTAAATCCGTGTGCTACACATCATCCCCACGGTTGCTGAACGATTGCAGTGCCAGAGTACCCTTTCGTTCATTTTAGGGAACTGTCTGGCGTGGAGCTCGCTGAACACGTCAAAATACTGTGGATGTGTCATGGCCGGAAATGCGCGGATGAGGCTTGGACGCTCTTTGCACTCGAAATAGCACAACTTCTGCTTCACAAACGCGATTCGTACTTGGCCAGAACAAACGTATGTATACCGAGCAATCGAATGAACTCCACATCTCGTGTTTGAAATTTGGCGTCACTACTCCTTGAACGATGATCACAAAACAAACTTCATTCGCAGAAACATGTTGTACAACCGTATGAACGTCGGTGTGTTAGAAAAAAAAGTAATTAACCATTTAGACTATTTTGCAGTTGGGGGTTAGAATAAGGGGGTTAATGATTTAAAGTACTTGGCACTCTACTATGGGAGAGCTCAAAGCCATCTCGTGGGCCTCACTCGGAGGACAAGCCCGATGGCCTGTGGGAAGCCCTGCTCCGACCGTTATTGAAGCCAGGTATATTAAGGGTACTGTGTCGAGTCATGTTGCAAAGCCTTTGTGCTCGATCTGGTTACATTAAAGAGTTATGCTGCCTAAGTTAACCTGTTCATTTGTAACCTAAAAAATTAATGAACTGCGAAGCTGAATTACACGTAAATTTTGTCTTTAAACAAACAAATAAAAGAAACAAATATGCCTGGAATAGTTCCGTACCTGTTTTCTACGATTTCCTCGCCAAGCGAGGAACCCGCTAATTCTAAAGAAGCGTTGATATATAAATACTGTCGTAGCGAGGAGCGCATGAACGAAGAAACGAACAATCAAATGAATGAAAGAAAGTGATATACAATGTGATGCCTGAGCCGTATGTGAAGTTCACCCAAGTACCACGGGCAGATCACCTAACCCTAAATAATGCGGTGTCGTCATGTGGCCTGAATGCCGCACACACATAATAAGCGTTGCAGAGTCGCTATTCAACTTTTCATAAACGCCTCTCTTGGCGCCACCTTAGTCCTCCTTGGGCTTCGCAAATTGGCGCGTCCCCTCGAAAATGCACTGACAACGCTGCGCCCTCAGCCTTTGTACTCCTGCGCGCAGCCCATCATGGCGGTGTTTTTGTTTTTTCCTGTAAAAAGGTGTACAGCACAGTTAAAGTAGCGGACCATGGTCGTAATGATTGCCCATAACAACACCGTAGCATACAATTTCCAAGACTGGCTGAGAATGCTCGTAATTTAGCCAACAAATTCAAATATTTTTAAATGCGAAGTATTTCTTAGCGAACTTCGGCGACTTTCAGCGCATCCATCCATCCATCCATCCATCCATCCATCCATCCATCCATCCATCCATCCATCCATCCATCCATCCATCCATCCATCCATCCATCCATCCATCCATCTTCCATCCATCCATCCATCCATCCATCCGTCCATCCGTCCGTCCGTCCGCCCATCCGTCCGTCCGTCCGTCCGTCCATTCTATTTCATTCTATCTATCTATCTATCTATCTATCTATCTATCTATCTATCTATCTATCTATCTATCTATCTATCTATCTATCTATCTATCTATCTATCTATCTATCTATCTATCTATCTATCCGCCTACAACTTCGAGGTCTCATGGCCGTTTCGATAATGGTATCGCTACCAAACTTGGTATGGTATAACATGACTGCATGAAGAGCATATTTGACTAGTCATGACATAAAAATCATATGTATGTCATGAATATCATGATTTATATTTCATGGTCCTGCAGCTCTTTCGGTGGTTTCGTTCGCATGGCATGTTGCAAAACTGGTATGGTATAACATGATTGCATAGCAAACATAAGAAACAGACCGTAGCATGTGAATCATGACATGCGTGTCACGTGACAACATGACTACATGCCACGCTCTTGATGCGCTCGCAGCCGTTTCGCTAGCGTCACATCTGCCAAATTTGGTATTACGGTACGTGAATGGTTGACGAAGGTATGTGACTGGTGCAAACATGATTGTCATTAGATGCGTATCATGCAACAACATGACTACATGCCACGCTCATGATGCACTGGTGGCCGTTTCGCTAGCTTCACTTATACCAAGTTTGGTAAAACGGAACGTCAATGGATGACGAAGGTATGATACTGGTGCCAACATGTTAAACATGAGCAGCGTGTCATGTAACAACGTGACAACCTGCTACGCTCGTGATGCGCTCGCGGCCGTTTCGCTAGCTTCACATGTACCAGACTCGGCATTACGTGACGCGAACGGACGACATAGGCAATGACACGTCCAAACATGGTAATTATGACATGCGTTTCATGTAACAATATGACAACATGCCCCACTCATGCGCTCGCGGCCGTTCTGCTAGCTTCACATGGACCAGACTCGGCATTACGTGACGCGAACGGACGACATAGGCAAAGACACGTCCAAACATGATAATCACGACATGCATGTCATGCAAAAATATGACAACATGTCCCACTCATGATGCGCTCGCGGCCATTTCGCTAGCTTCACATCTACCAGACTCAGCATTACGTCACGCGAACGGACGACATAGGCAATGACACGTCCACACATGATAATCACGACATGCGTGTCTTGTAACAATATGACAACATGCTCCACTCATGATGCGTTCGCGGCCGTTCCACTACCTTCACATGTACCAGACTCAGCATTACGTGACGCGAACGGACGACATAGGCAATGACACGTCCACACATGATAATCACGACATGCGTGTCTTGTAACAATATGACGACATGCCCCACTCATGATGCGCTCGCGGCCATTTCGCTAGCTTCACATGTACCAGACTCGGCATTACGTCACGCGAACGGACGACATAGGCAATGACACGTCCACACATGATAATCACGACATGCGTGTCTTGTAACAATATGACAACATGCTCCACTCATGATGCGTTCGCGGCCGTTCTGCTAGCTTCACATGTACCAGACTAAGCATTACGGGACGCGAACGAACGACATAGGCAATAACACGTCCACACATGATAATCACGACATGCGTGTCTTGTAACAATATGACAACATGCTCCACTCATGATGCGTTCGCGGCCGTTCCACTAGCTTCACATGTACCAGACTCAGCATTACGTGACGCGAACGGACGACATAGGCAATGACACGTCCACACATGATAATCACGACATGCGTGTCTTGTAACAATATGACAACATGCTCCACTCATGATGCGTTCGCGGCCGTTCCACTAGCTTCACATTTACCAGACTCAGCATTACGTGACGCGAACGGACGACATAGGCAATTACACGTCCACACATGATAATCACGACATGCGTGTCTTGTAACAATATGACGACATGCCCCACTCATGATGCGCTCGCGGCCATTTCGCTAGCTTCACATGTACCAGACTCGCCATTACGTCACGCGAACGGACGACATAGGCAATGACACGTCCACACATGATAATCACGACATGCGTGTCTTGTAACAATATGGCAACATGCTCCACTCATGATGCGTTCGCGGCCGTTCTGCTAGCTTCACATGTACCAGACTCAGCATTACGTGACGCGAACGGACGACATAGGCAAAGACACGTCCAAACATGATAATCACGACATGCATGTCATGCAAAAATATGACAACATGTCCCACTCATGATGCGCTCCTGGCCATTTCGCTAGCTTCACATGTACCAGACTCGGCATTACGTCACGCGAACGGACGACATAGGCAATGACACGTCCACACATGATAATCACGACACGCGTGTCTTGTAACAATATGACAACATGCTCCACTCATGATGCGTTCGCGGCCGTTCCCCTAGCTTCACATGTACCAGACTCAGCATTACGTGACGCGAACGGACGACATAGGCAATGACACGTCCACACATGATAATCACGACATGCGTGTCTTGTAACAATATGACGACATGCCCCACTCATGATGCGCTCGCGGCCATTTCGCTAGCTTCACATGTACCAGACTCGGCATTACGTCACGCGAACGGACGACATAGGCAATGACACGTCCACACATGATAATCACGACATGCGTGTCTTGTAACAATATGACAACATGCTCCACTCATGATGCGCTCGCGGCCATTTCGCTAGCTTCACATGTACCAGACTCGGCATTACGTCACGCGAACGGACGACATAGGCAATGACACGTCCACACATGATAATCACGACATGCGTGTCTTGTAACAATATGACGACATGCCCCACTCATGATGCGTTCGCGGCCGTTCCACTAGCTTCACATGTACCAGACTCGGCATTACGTCACGCGAACGGACGACATAGGCAATGACACGTCCACACATGATAATCACGACATGCGTGTCTTGTAACAATATGACAACATGCTCCACTCATGATGCGTTCGCGGCCGTTCCACTAGCTTTACATGTACCAGACTCAGCATTACGTGACGCGAACGGACGACATAGGCAATGACACGTCCACACATGATAATCACGACATGCGTGTCTTGTAACAATATGACAACATGCTCCACTCATGATGTGCTCGCGGCCATTTCGCTAGCTTCACATGTACCAGACTCAGCATTACGTCACGCGAACGGACGACATAGGCAATGACACGTCCACACATGATAATCACGATATGCGTGTCTTGTAACAATATGACGACATGCCCCACTCATGATGCGCTCGCGGCCATTTCGCTAGCTTCACATGTACCAGACTCGGCATTACGTCACGCGAACGGACGACATAGGCAATGACACGTCCACACATGATAATCACGACATGCGTGTCTTGTAACAATATGACAACATGCTCCACTCATGATGCGTTCGTGGCCGTTCCACTAGCTTCACATGTACCAGACTCAGCATTACGTGACGCGAACGGACGACATAGGCAATGACACATCCACACATGATAATCACGACATGCGTGTCTTGTAACAATATGACGACATGCCCCACTCATGATGCGCTCGCGGCCATTTCGCTAGCTTCACATGTACCAGACTCAGCATTACGTCACGCGAACGGACGACATAGGCAATGACACGTCCACACATGATAATCACGACATGCGTGTCTTGTAACAATATGACAACATGCTCCACTCATGATGCGTTCGCGGCCGTTCCGCTAGCTTCACATTTACCAGACTCAGCATTACGTGACGCGAACGGACGACATAGGCAATGACACGTCCACACATGATAATCACGACATGCGTGTCTTGTAACAATATGACGACATGCCCCACTCATGATGCGGTCGCGGCCATTTCGCTAGCTTCACATGTACCAGACTCGCCATTACGTCACGCGAACGGACGACATAGGCAATGACACGTCCACACATGATAATCACGACATGCGTGTCTTGTAACAATATGACAACATGCTCCACTCATGATGCGTTCGCGGCCATTTCGCTAGCTTCACATGTACCAGACTCGGCATTACGTGACGCGAACGGACGACATAGGCAAAGACACGTCCAAACATGATAATCACGACATGCATGTCATGCAAAAATATGACAACATGTCCCACTCATGATGCGCTCGCGGCCATTTCGCTAGCTTCACATGTACCAGACTCGGCATTACGTCACGCGAACGGACGACATAGGCAATGACACGTCCACGCATGATAATCACGACACGCGTGTCTTGTAACAATATGACAACATGCTCCACTCATGATGCGTTCGCGGCCGTTCCACTAGCTTCACATGTACCAGACTCAGCATTACGTGACGCGAACAGACGACATAGGCAATGACACGTCCACACATGATAATCACGACATGCGTGTCTTGTAACAATATGACGACATGCCCCACTCATGATGCGCTCGCGGCCATTTCGCTAGCTTCACATGTACCAGACTCGGCATTACGTCACGCGAACGGACGACATAGGCAATGACACGTCCACACATGATAATCACGACATGCGTGTCTTGTAACAATATGACAACATGCTCCACTCATGATGCGCTCGCGGCCATTTCGCTAGCTTCACATGTACCAGACTCGGCATTACGTCACGCGAACGGACGACATAGGCAATGACACGTCCACACATGATAATCACGACATGCGTGTCTTGTAACAATATGACGACATGCCCCACTCATGATGCGTTCGCGGCCGTTCCACTAGCTTCACATGTACCAGACTCGGCATTACGTCACGCGAACGGACGACATAGGCAATGACACGTCCACACATGATAATCACGACATGCGTGTCTTGTAACAATATGACAACATGCTCCACTCATGATGCGTTCGCGGCCGTTCCACTAGCTTTACATGTACCAGACTCAGCATTACGTGACGCGAACGGACGACATAGGCAATGACACGTCCACACATGATAATCACGACATGCGTGTCTTGTAACAATATGACGACATGCCCCACTCATGATGCGCTCGCGGCCATTTCGCTAGCTTCACATGTACCAGACTCGCCATTACGTCACGCGAACGGACGACATAGGCAATGACACGTCCACACATGATAATCACGACATGCGTGTCTTGTAACAATATGACGACATGCCCCACTCATGATGCGCTCGCGGCCATTTCGCTAGCTTCACATGTACCAGACTCGGCATTACGTCACGCGAACGGACGACATAGGCAATGACACGTCCACACATGATAATCACGACATGCTTGTCTTGTAACAATATGACAACATGCTCCACTCATGATGCGTTCGTGGCCGTTCCACTAGCTTCACATGTACCAGACTCAGCATTACGTGACGCGAACGGACGACATAGGCAATGACACGTCCACACATGATAATCACGACATGCGTGTCTTGTAACAATATGACGACATGCCCCACTCATGATGCGCTCGCGGCCATTTCGCTAGCTTCACATGTACCAGACTCAGCATTACGTCACGCGAACGGACGACATAGGCAATGACACGTCCACACATGATAATCACGACATGCGTGTCTTGTAACAATATGACGACATGCCCCACTCATGATGCGCTCGCGGCCATTTCCCTAGCTTCACATGTACCAGACTCGGCATTACGTCACGCGAACGGACGACATAGGCAATGACACGTCCACACATGATAATCACGACATGCGTGTCTTGTAACAATATGACAACATGCTCCACTCATGATGCGTTCGCGGCCGTTCCACTAGCTTCACATGTACCAGACTCAGCATTACGTGACGCGAACGGACGACATAGGCAATGACACGTCCACACATGATAATCACGACATGCGTGTCTTGTAACAATATGACGACATGCCCCACTCATGATGCGCTCGCGGCCATTTCGCTAGCTTCACATGTACCAGACTCGGCATTACGTCACGCGAACGGACGACATAGGCAATGACACGTCCACACATGATAATCACGACATGCGTGTCTTGTAACAATATGACAACATGCTCCACTCATGATGCGTTCGCGGCCGTTCCACTACCTTCACATGTACCAGACTCAGCATTACGTGACGCGAACGGACGACATAGGCAATGACACGTCCACACATGATAATCACGACATGCGTGTCTTGTAACAATATGACGACATGCCCCACTCATGATGCGCTCGCGGCCATTTCGCTAGCTTCACATGTACCAGACTCGGCATTACGTCACGCGAACGGACGACATAGGCAATGACACGTCCACACATGATAATCACGACATGCGTGTCTTGTAACAATATGACAACATGCTCCACTCATGATGCGTTCGCGGCCGTTCTGCTAGCTTCACATGTACCAGACTCAGCATTACGGGACGCGAACGAACGACATAGGCAATGACACGTCCACACATGATAATCACGACATGCGTGTCTTGTAACAATATGACAACATGCTCCACTCATGATGCGTTCGCGGCCGTTCCACTAGCTTCACATGTACCAGACTCAGCATTACGTGACGCGAACGGACGACATAGGCAATGACACGTCCACACATGATAATCACGACATGCGTGTCTTGTAACAATATGACAACATGCTCCACTCATGATGCGTTCGCGGCCGTTCCACTAGCTTCACATTTACCAGACTCAGCATTACGTGACGCGAACGGACGACATAGGCAATGACACGTCCACACATGATAATCACGACATGCGTGTCTTGTAACAATATGACGACATGCCCCACTCATGATGCGCTCGCGGCCATTTCGCTAGCTTCACATGTACCAGACTCGCCATTACGTCACGCGAACGGACGACATAGGCAATGACACGTCCACACATGATAATCACGACATGCGTGTCTTGTAACAATATGACAACATGCTCCACTCATGATGCGTTCGCGGCCGTTCTGCTAGCTTCACATGGACCAGACTCGGCATTACGTGACGCGAACGGACGACATAGGCAAAGACACGTCCAAACATGATAATCACGACATGCATGTCATGCAAAAATATGACAACATGTCCCACTCATGATGCACTCGCGGCCATTTCGCTAGCTTCACATGTACCAGACTCGGCATTACGTCACGCGAACGGACGACATAGGCAATGACACGTTCACACATGATAATCACGACACGCGTGTCTTGTAACAATATGACAACATGCTCCACTCATGATGCGTTCGCGGCCGTTCCACTAGCTTCACATGTACCAGACTCAGCATTACGTGACGCGAACGGACGACATAGGCAATGACACGTCCACACATGATAATCACGACATGCGTGTCTTGTAACAATATGACGACATGCCCCACTCATGATGCGCTCGCGGCCATTTCGCTAGCTTCACATGTACCAGACTCGGCATTACGTCACGCGAACGGACGACATAGGCAATGACACGTCCACACATGATAATCACGACATGCGTGTCTTGTAACAATATGACAACATGCTCCACTCATGATGCGCTCGCGGCCATTTCGCTAGCTTCACATGTACCAGACTCGGCATTACGTCACGCGAACGGACGACATAGGCAATGACACGTCCACACATGATAATCACGACATGCGTGTCTTGTAACAATATGACGACATGCCCCACTCATGATGCGTTCGCGGCCGTTCCACTAGCTTCACATGTACCAGACTCGGCATTACGTCACGCGAACGGACGACATAGGCAATGACACGTCCACACATGATAATCACGACATGCGTGTCTTGTAACAATATGACAACATGCTCCACTCATGATGCGTTCGCGGCCGTTCCACTAGCTTTACATGTACCAGACTCAGCATTACGTGACGCGAACGGACGACATAGGCAATGACACGTCCACACATGATAATCACGACATGCGTGTCTTGTAACAATATGACAACATGCTCCACTCATGATGTGCTCGCGGCCATTTCGCTAGCTTCACATGTACCAGACTCGGCATTACGTCACGCGAACGGACGACATAGGCAATGACACGTCCACACATGATAATCACGACATGCGTGTCTTGTAACAATATGACAACATGCTCCACTCATGATGCGCTCGCGGCCATTTCGCTAGCTTCACATGTACCAGACTCGGCATTACGTCACGCGAACGGACGACATAGGCAATGACACGTCCACACATGATAATCACGACATGCGTGTCTTGTAACAATATGACGACATGCCCCACTCATGATGCGCTCGCGGCCATTTCGCTAGCTTCACATGTACCAGACTCAGCATTACGTCACGCGAACGGACGACATAGGCAATGACACGTCCACACATGATAATCACGACATGCGTGTCTTGTAACAATATGACGACATGCCCCACTCATGATGCGCTCGCGGCCATTTCGCTAGCTTCACATGTACCAGACTCAGCATTACGTCACGCGAACGGACGACATAGGCAATGACACGTCCACACATGATAATCACGACATGCGTGTCTTGTAACAATATGACGACATGCCCCACTCATGATGCGTTCGCGGCCGTTCCACTAGCTTCACATGTACCAGACTCGGCATTACGTCACGCGAACGGACGACATAGGCAATGACACGTCCACACATGATAATCACGACATGCGTGTCTTGTAACAATATGACGACATGCCCCACTCATGATGCGCTCGCGGCCATTTCGCTAGCTTCACATGTACCAGACTCAGCATTACGTCACGCGAACGGACGACATAGGCAATGACACGTCCACACATGATAATCACGACATGCGTGTCTTGTAACAATATGACGACATGCCCCACTCATGATGCGCTCGCGGCCATTTCGCTAGCTTCACATGTACCAGACTCAGCATTACGTCACGCGAACGGACGACATAGGCAATGACACGTCCACACATGATAATCACGACATGCGTGTCTTGTAACAATATGACGACATGCCCCACTCATGATGCGCTCGCGGCCATTTCGCTAGCTTCACATGTACCAGACTCAGCATTACGTCACGCGAACGGACGACATAGGCAATGACACGTCCACACATGATAATCACGACATGCGTGTCTTGTAACAATATGACGACATGCCCCACTCATGATGCGCTCGCGGCCATTTCGCTAGCTCCACATGTACCAGACTCGGCATTACGTCACGCGAACGGACGACATAGGCAATGACACGTCCACACATGATAATCACGACATGCGTGTCTTGTAACAATATGACGACATGCCCCACTCATGATGCGCTCGCGGCCATTTCGCTAGCTCCACATGTACCAGACTCAGCATTACGTCACGCGAACGGACGACATAGGCAATGACACGTCCACACATGATAATCACGACATGCGTGTCTTGTAACAATATGACGACATGCCCCACTCATGATGCGCTCGCGGCCATTTCGCTAGCTTCACATGTACCAGACTCAGCATTACGTCACGCGAACGGACGACATAGGCAATGACACGTCCACACATGATAATCACGACATGCGTGTCTTGTAACAATATGACGACATGCCCCACTCATGATGCGCTCGCGGCCATTTCGCTAGCTTCACATGTACCAGACTCAGCATTACGTCACGCGAACGGACGACATAGGCAATGACACGTCCACACATGATAATCACGACATGCGTGTCTTGTAACAATATGACGACATGCCCCACTCATGTTGCGTTCGCGGCCGTTCCACTAGCTTCACATGTACCAGACTCGGCATTACGTCACGCGAACGGACGACATAGGCAATGACACGTCCACACATGATAATCACGACATGCGTGTCTTGTAACAATATGACGACATGCCCCACTCATGATGCGCTCGCGGCCATTTCGCTAGCTTCACATGTACCAGACTCAGCATTACGTCACGCGAACGGACGACATAGGCAATGACACGTCCACACATGATAATCACGACATGCGTGTCTTGTAACAATATGACGACATGCCCCACTCATGATGCGCTCGCGGCCATTTCGCTAGCTTCACATGTACCAGACTCAGCATTACGTCACGCGAACGGACGACATAGGCAATGACAATTCCACACATGATAATCACGACATGCGTGTCTTGTAACAATATGACGACATGCCCCACTCATGATGCGCTCGCGGCCATTTCGCTAGCTTCACATGTACCAGACTCAGCATTACGTCACGCGAACGGACGACATAGGCAATGACACGTCCACACATGATAATCACGACATGCGTGTCTTGTAACAATATGACGACATGCCCCACTCATGATGCGTTCGCGGCCGTTCCACTAGCTTCACATGTACCAGACTCAGCATTACGTGACGCGAACGGACGACATAGGCAATGACACGTCCACACATGATAATCACGACATGCGTGTCTTGTAACAATATGACAACATGCTCCACTCATGATGTGCTCGCGGCCATTTCGCTAGCTTCACATGTACCAGACTCGGCATTACGTCACGCGAACGGACGACATAGGCAATGACACGTCCACACATGATAATCACGACATGCGTGTCTTGTAACAATATGACGACATGCCCCACTCATGATGCGCTCGCGGCCATTTCGCTAGCTTCACATGTACCAGACTCAGCATTACGTCACGCGAACGGACGACATAGGCAATGACACGTCCACACATGATAATCACGACATGCGTGTCTTGTAACAATATGACGACATGCCCCACTCATGATGCACTCGCGGCCATTTCGCTAGCTTCACATGTACCAGACTCGGCATTACGTCACGCGAACGGACGACATAGGCAATGACACGTTCACACATGATAATCACGACACGCGTGTCTTGTAACAATATGACAACATGCTCCACTCATGATGCGTTCGCGGCCGTTCCACTAGCTTCACATGTACCAGACTCAGCATTACGTGACGCGAACGGACGACATAGGCAATGACACGTCCACACATGATAATCACGACATGCGTGTCTTGTAACAATATGACAACATGCTCCACTCATGATGTGCTCGCGGCCATTTCGCTAGCTTCACATGTACCAGACTCGGCATTACGTCACGCGAACGGACGACATAGGCAATGACACGTCCACACATGATAATCACGACATGCGTGTCTTGTAACAATATGACGACATGCCCCACTCATGATGCGCTCGCGGCCATTTCGCTAGCTTCACATGTACCAGACTCAGCATTACGTCACGCGAACGGACGACATAGGCAATGACACGTCCACACATGATAATCACGACATGCGTGTCTTGTAACAATATGACGACATGCCCCACTCATGATGCGCTCGCGGCCATTTCGCTAGCTTCACATGTACCAGACTCAGCATTACGTCACGCGAACGGACGACATAGGCAATGACACGTCCACACATGATAATCACGACATGCGTGTCTTGTAACAATATGACGACATGCCCCACTCATGATGCGCTCGCGGCCATTTCGCTAGCTTCACATGTACCAGACTCAGCATTACGTCACGCGAACGGACGACATAGGCAATGACACGTCCACACATGATAATCACGACATGCGTGTCTTGTAACAATATGACGACATGCCCCACTCATGATGCGTTCGCGGCCGTTCCACTAGCTTCACATGTACCAGACTCGGCATTACGTCACGCGAACGGACGACATAGGCAATGACACGTCCACACATGATAATCACGACATGCGTGTCTTGTAACAATATGACGACATGCCCCACTCATGATGCGCTCGCGGCCATTTCGCTAGCTTCACATGTACCAGACTCAGCATTACGTCACGCGAACGGACGACATAGGCAATGACACGTCCACACATGATAATCACGACATGCGTGTCTTGTAACAATATGACGACATGCCCCACTCATGATGCGCTCGCGGCCATTTCGCTAGCTTCACATGTACCAGACTCAGCATTACGTCACGCGAACGGACGACATAGGCAATGACACGTCCACACATGATAATCACGACATGCGTGTCTTGTAACAATATGACGACATGCCCCACTCATGATGCGCTCGCGGCCATTTCGCTAGCTTCACATGTACCAGACTCAGCATTACGTCACGCGAACGGACGACATAGGCAATGACACGTCCACACATGATAATCACGACATGCGTGTCTTGTAACAATATGACGACATGCCCCACTCATGATGCGCTCGCGGCCATTTCGCTAGCTCCACATGTACCAGACTCGGCATTACGTCACGCGAATGGACGACATAGGCAATGACACGTCCACACATGATAATCACGACATGCGTGTCTTGTAACAATATGACGACATGCCCCACTCATGATGCGCTCGCGGCCATTTCGCTAGCTCCACATGTACCAGACTCAGCATTACGTCACGCGAACGGACGACATAGGCAATGGCACGTCCACACATGATAATCACGACATGCGTGTCTTGTAACAATATGACGACATGCCCCACTCATGATGCGCTCGCGGCCATTTCGCTAGCTTCACATGTACCAGACTCAGCATTACGTCACGCGAACGGACGACATAGGCAATGACACGTCCACACATGATAATCACGACATGCGTGTCTTGTAACAATATGACGACATGCCCCACTCATGATGCGCTCGCGGCCATTTCGCTAGCTTCACATGTACCAGACTCAGCATTACGTCATGCGAACGGACGACATAGGCAATGACACGTCCACACATGATAATCACGACATGCGTGTCTTGTAACAATATGACGACATGCCCCACTCATGATGCGTTCGCGGCCGTTCCACTAGCTTCACATGTACCAGACTCGGCATTACGTCACGCGAACGGACGACATAGGCAATGACACGTCCACACATGATAATCACGACATGCGTGTCTTGTAACAATATGACGACATGCCCCACTCATGATGCGCTCGCGGCCATTTCGCTTGCTTCACATGTACCAGACTCAGCATTACGTCACGCGAACGGACGACATAGGCAATGACACGTCCACACATGATAATCACGACATGCGTGTCTTGTAACAATATGACGACATGCCCCACTCATGATGCGCTCGCGGCCATTTCGCTAGCTTCACATGTACCAGACTCAGCATTACGTCACGCGAACGGACGACATAGGCAATGACACGTCCACACATGATAATCACGACATGCGTGTCTTGTAACAATATGACGACATGCCCCACTCATGATGCGCTCGCGGCCATTTCGCTAGCTCCACATGTACCAGACTCGGCATTACGTCACGCGAACGGACGACATAGGCAATGACACGTCCACACATGATAATCACGACATGCGTGTCTTGTAACAATATGACGACATGCTCCACTCATGATGCGTTCGTGGCCGTTCCACTAGCTTCACATGTACCAGACTCAGCATTACGTGACGCGAACGGACGACATAGGCAATGACACGTCCACACATGATAATCACGACATGCGTGTCTTGTAACAATATGACGACATGCCCCACTCATGATGCGCTCGCGGCCATTTCGCTAGCTTCACATGTACCAGACTCAGCATTACGTCACGCGAACGGACGACATAGGCAATGACAATTCCACACATGATAATCACGACATGCGTGTCTTGTAACAATATGACGACATGCCCCACTCATGATGCGCTCGCGGCCATTTCGCTAGCTTCACATGTACCAGACTCGGCATTACGTCACGCGAACGGACGACATAGGCAATGACACGTCCACACATGATAATCACGACATGCGTGTCTTGTAACAATATGACAACATGCTCCACTCATGATGCGTTCGCGGCCGTTCCACTAGCTTCACATGTACCAGACTCAGCATTATGTGACGCGAACGGACGACATAGGCAATGACACGTCCACACATGATAATCACGACATGCGTGTCTTGTAACAATATGACGACATGCCCCACTCATATTGCGCTCGCGGCCATTTCGCTAGCTTCACATGTACCAGACTCGGCATTACGTCACGCGAACGGACGACATAGGCAATGACACGTCCACACATGATAATCACGACATGCGTGTCTTGTAACAATATGACAACATGCTCCACTCATGATGCGTTCGCGGCCGTTCCACTACCTTCACATGTACCAGACTCAGCATTACGTGACGCGAACGGACGACATAGGCAATGACACGTCCACACATGATAATCACGACATGCGTGTCTTGTAACAATATGACGACATGCCCCACTCATGATGCGCTCGCGGCCATTTCGCTAGCTTCACATGTACCAGACTCGGCATTACGTCACGCGAACGGACGACATAGGCAATGACACGTCCACACATGATAATCACGACATGCGTGTCTTGTAACAATATGACAACATGCTCCACTCATGATGCGTTCGCGGCCGTTCCACTAGCTTCACATTTACCAGACTCAGCATTACGTGACGCGAACGGACGACATAGGCAATGACACGTCCACACATGATAATCACGACATGCGTGTCTTGTAACAATATGACGACATGCCCCACTCATGATGCGCTCGCGGCCATTTCGCTAGCTTCACATGTACCAGACTCGCCATTACGTCACGCGAACGGACGACATAGGCAATGACACGTCCACACATGATAATCACGACATGCGTGTCTTGTAACAATATGACAACATGCTCCACTCATGATGCGTTCGCGGCCGTTCTGCTAGCTTCACATGGACCAGACTCGGCATTACGTGACGCGAACGGACGACATAGGCAAAGACACGTCCAAACATGATAATCACGACATGCATGTCATGCAAAAATATGACAACATGTCCCACTCATGATGCGCTCGCGGCCATTTCGCTAGCTTCACATGTACCAGACTCGGCATTACGTCACGCGAACGGACGACATAGGCAATGACACGTTCACACATGATAATCACGACACGCGTGTCTTGTAACAATATGACAACATGCTCCACTCATGATGCGTTCGCGGCCGTTCCACTAGCTTCACATGTACCAGACTCAGCATTACGTGACGCGAACGGACGACATAGGCAATGACACGTCCACACATGATAATCACGACATGCGTGTCTTGTAACAATATGACGACATGCCCCACTCATGATGCGCTCGCGGCCATTTCGCTAGCTTCACATGTACCAGACTCGGCATTACGTCACGCGAACGGACGACATAGGCAATGACACGTCCACACATGATAATCACGACATGCGTGTCTTGTAACAATATGACAACATGCTCCACTCATGATGCGCTCGCGGCCATTTCGCTAGCTTCACATGTACCAGACTCGGCATTACGTCACGCGAACGGACGACATAGGCAATGACACGTCCACACATGATAATCACGACATGCGTGTCTTGTAACAATATGACGACATGCCCCACTCATGATGCGTTCGCGGCCGTTCCACTAGCTTCACATGTACCAGACTCGGCATTACGTCACGCGACCGGACGACATAGGCAATGACACGTCCACACATGATAATCACGACATGCGTGTCTTGTAACAATATGACAACATGCTCCACTCATGATGCGTTCGCGGCCGTTCCACTAGCTTTACATGTACCAGACTCAGCATTACGTGACGCGAACGGACGACATAGGCAATGACACGTCCACACATGATAATCACGACATGCGTGTCTTGTAACAATATGACAACATGCTCCACTCATGATGTGCTCGCGGCCATTTCGCTAGCTTCACATGTACCAGACTCAGCATTACGTCACGCGAACGGACGACATAGGCAATGACACGTCCACACATGATAATCACGACATGCGTGTCTTGTAACAATATGACGACATGCCCCACTCATGATGCGCTCGCGGCCATTTCGCTAGCTTCACATGTACCAGACTCGGCATTACGTCACGCGAACGGACGACATAGGCAATGACACGTCCACACATGATAATCACGACATGCGTGTCTTGTAACAATATGACAACATGCTCCACTCATGATGCGTTCGTGGCCGTTCCACTAGCTTCACATGTACCAGACTCAGCATTACGTGACGCGAACGGACGACATAGGCAATGACACGTCCACACATGATAATCACGACATGCGTGTCTTGTAACAATATGACGACATGCCCCACTCATGATGCGCTCGTGGCCATTTCGCTAGCTTCACATGTACCAGACTCAGCATTACGTCACGCGAACGGACGACATAGGCAATGACACGTCCACACATGATAATCACGACATGCGTGTCTTGTAACAATATGACGACATGCCCCACTCATGATGCGCTCGCGGCCATTTCGCTAGCTTCACATGTACCAGACTCGGCATTACGTCACGCGAACGGACGACATAGGCAATGACACGTCCACACATGATAATCACGACATGCGTGTCTTGTAACAATACGACAACATGCTCCACTCATGATGCGCTCACGGCCATTTCGCTAGCTTCACATGTACCAGACTCGGCATTACGTCACGCGAACGGACGACATAGGCAATGACACGTCCACACATGATAATCACGACATGCGTGTCTTGTAACAATATGACGACATGCCCCACTCATGATGCGCTCGCGGCCATTTCGCTAGCTTCACATGTACCAGACTCGGCATTACGTCACGCGAACGGACGACATAGGCAATGACACGTCCACACATGATAATCACGACATGCGTGTCTTGTAACAATACGACAACATGCTCCACTCATGATGCGCTCGCGGCCATTTCGCTAGCTTCACATGTACCAGACTCGGCATTACGTCACGCGAACGGACGACATAGGCAATGACACGTCCACACATGATAATCACGACATGCGTGTCTTGTAACAATATGACAACATGCCCCACTCATGATGCGCTCGCGGCCATTTCGCTAGCTTCACATGTACCAGACTCAGCATTACGTCACGCGAACGGACGACATAGGCAATGACACGTCCACACATGATAATCACGACATGCGTGTCTTGTAACAATATGACGACATGCCCCACTCATGATGCGCTCGCGGCCATTTCGCTAGCTTCACATGTACCAGACTCGGCATTACGTCACGCGAACGGACGACATAGGCAATGACACGTCCACACATGATAATCACGACATGCGTGTCTTGTAACAATATGACAACATGCTCCACTCATGATGCGTTCGCGGCCGTTCTGCTAGCTTCACATGGACCAGACTCGGCATTACGTGACGCGAACGGACGACATAGGCAATGACACGTCCACACATGATAATCACGACATGCGTGTCTTGTAACAATATGACGACATGCCCCAATCATGATGCGCTCGCGGCCATTTCGCTAGCTTCACATGTACCAGACTCGGCATTACGTCACGCGAACGGACGACATAGGCAATGACACGTCCACACATGATAATCACGACATGCGTGTCTTGTAACAATATGACAACATGCTCCACTCATGATGCGCTCGCGGCCATTTCGCTAGCTTCACATGTACCAGACTCGGCATTACGTCACGCGAACGGACGACATAGGCAATGACACGTCCACACATGATAATCACGACATGCGTGTCTTGTAACAATATGACGACATGCCCCACTCATGATGCGTTCGCGGCCGTTCCACTAGCTTCACATGTACCAGACTCGGCATTACGTCACGCGAACGGACGACTTAGGCAATGACACGTCCACACATGATAATCACGACATGCGTGTCTTGTAACAATATGACAACATGCTCCACTCATGATGCGTTCGCGGCCGTTCCACTAGCTTTACATGTACCAGACTCAGCATTACGTGACGCGAACGGACGACATAGGCAATGACACGTCCACACATGATAATCACGACATGCGTGTCTTGTAACAATATGACAACATGCTCCACTCATGATGTGCTCGCGGCCATTTCGCTAGCTTCACATGTACCAGACTCAGCATTACGTCACGCGAACGGACGACATAGGCAATGACACGTCCACACATGATAATCACGACATGCGTGTCTTGTAACAATATGACGACATGCCCCACTCATGATGCGCTCGCGGCCATTTCGCTAGCTTCACATGTACCAGACTCGGCATTACGTCACGCGAACGGACGACATAGGCAATGACACGTCCACACATGATAATCACGACATGCGTGTCTTGTAACAATATGACAACATGCTCCACTCATGATGCGTTCGTGGCCGTTCCACTAGCTTCACATGTACCAGACTCAGCATTACGTGACGCGAACGGACGACATAGGCAATGACACGTCCACACATGATAATCACGACATGCGTGTCTTGTAACAATATGACGACATGCCCCACTCATGATGCGTTCGCGGCCGTTCCACTAGCTTCACATGTACCAGACTCGGCATTACGTCACGCGAACGGACGACATAGGCAATGACACGTCCACACATGATAATCACGACATGCGTGTCTTGTAACAATATGACAACATGCTCCACTCATGATGCGTTCGCGGCCGTTCCACTAGCTTTACATGTACCAGACTCAGCATTACGTGACGCGAACGGACGACATAGGCAATGACACGTCCACACATGATAATCACGACATGCGTGTCTTGTAACAATATGACAACATGCTCCACTCATGATGTGCTCGCGGCCATTTCGCTAGCTTCACATGTACCAGACTCAGCATTACGTCACGCGAACGGACGACATAGGCAATGACACGTCCACACATGATAATCACGACATGCGTGTCTTGTAACAATATGACGACATGCCCCACTCATGATGCGCTCGCGGCCATTTCGCTAGCTTCACATGTACCAGACTCGGCATTACGTCACGCGAACGGACGACATAGGCAATGACACGTCCACACATGATAATCACGACATGCGTGTCTTGTAACAATATGACAACATGCTCCACTCATGATGCGTTCGTGGCCGTTCCACTAGCTTCACATGTACCAGACTCAGCATTACGTGACGCGAACGGACGACATAGGCAATGACACGTCCACACATGATAATCACGACATGCGTGTCTTGTAACAATATGACGACATGCCCCATTCATGATGCGCTCGCGGCCATTTCGCTAGCTTCACATGTACCAGACTCAGCATTACGTCACGCGAACGGACGACATAGGCAATGACACGTCCACACATGATAATCACGACATGCGTGTCTTGTAACAATATGACGACATGCCCCACTCATGATGCGCTCGCGGCCATTTCGCTAGCTTCACATGTACCAGACTCGGCATTACGTCACGCGAACGGACGACATAGGCAATGACACGTCCACACATGATAATCACGACATGCGTGTCTTGTAACAATACGACAACATGCTCCACTCATTATGCGCTCACGGCCATTTCGCTAGCTTCACATGTACCAGACTCGGCATTACGTCACGCGAACGGACGACATAGGCAATGACACGTCCACACATGATAATCACGACATGCGTGTCTTGTAACAATATGACGACATGCCCCACTCATGATGCGCTCGCGGCCATTTCGCTAGCTTCACATGTACCAGACTCGGCATTACGTCACGCGAACGGACGACATAGGCAATGACACGTCCACACATGATAATCACGACATGCGTGTCTTGTAACAATACGACAACATGCTCCACTCATGATGCGCTCGCGGCCATTTCGCTAGCTTCACATGTACCAGACTCGGCATTACGTCACGCGAACGGACGACATAGGCAATGACACGTCCACACATGATAATCACGACATGCGTGTCTTGTAACAATATGACGACATGCCCCACTCATGATGCGCTCGCGGCCATTTCGCTAGCTTCACATGTACCAGACTCAGCATTACGTCACGCGAACGGACGACATAGGCAATGACACGTCCACACATGATAATCACGACATGCGTGTCTTGTAACAATATGACGACATGCCCCACTCATGATGCGCTCGCGGCCATTTCGCTAGCTTCACATGTACCAGACTCGGCATTACGTCACGCGAACGGACGACATAGGCAATGACACGTCCACACATGATAATCACGACATGCGTGTCTTGTAACAATATGACAACATGCTCCACTCATGATGCGTTCGCGGCCGTTCTGCTAGCTTCACATGGACCAGACTCGGCATTACGTGACGCGAACGGACGACATAGGCAATGACACGTCCACACATGATAATCACGACATGCGTGTCTTGTAACAATATGACGACATGCCCCAATCATGATGCGCTCGCGGCCATTTCGCTAGCTTCACATGTACCAGACTCGGCATTACGTCACGCGAACGGACGACATAGGCAATGACACGTCCACACATGATAATCACGACATGCGTGTCTTGTAACAATATGACAACATGCTCCACTCATGATGCGCTCGCGGCCATTTCGCTAGCTTCACATGTACCAGACTCGGCATTACGTCACGCGAACGGACGACATAGGCAATGACACGTCCACACATGATAATCACGACATGCGTGTCTTGTAACAATATGACGACATGCCCCACTCATGATGCGTTCGCGGCCGTTCCACTAGCTTCACATGTACCAGACTCGGCATTACGTCACGCGAACGGACGACTTAGGCAATGACACGTCCACACATGATAATCACGACATGCGTGTCTTGTAACAATATGACAACATGCTCCACTCATGATGCGTTCGCGGCCGTTCCACTAGCTTTACATGTACCAGACTCAGCATTACGTGACGCGAACGGACGACATAGGCAATGACACGTCCACACATGATAATCACGACATGCGTGTCTTGTAACAATATGACAACATGCTCCACTCATGATGTGCTCGCGGCCATTTCGCTAGCTTCACATGTACCAGACTCAGCATTACGTCACGCGAACGGACGACATAGGCAATGACACGTCCACACATGATAATCACGACATGCGTGTCTTGTAACAATATTGTCACAAAGACACAGGCACACAGGTACAAAATAGGGCGTTTACTTTCGCAACCCGAGGGCCAGAAACGCGAACACCAGAGCACGCGCACACAGAACTACTTCGTTGTCCTCTTCAGAGGCTGGCTACTATAGTTGCCAGCCTACCTTGCGTCAATTCCCCCCTTTCAAGAGAGACCGTCCCGGTCGATTGACTGAGATGCTAGAGGTGGCCATGAAAGAAAAAAAAATGATCACGTCAATGAAAAAAAAAAAGCCCACGCTGTTGTGGATAATAAGACAAAGTTCGAAGTGTTCATAACTCGCGGGCGTGGTACGGTTTCATCCGTACCACATGGACTACTTCTGGACGTGGACGTCTTCGGTTTAAACTGGTGTCGGAGCTTTGAGGAACTACCTCGTAATTCACGTCACTGAGGCTGCGCACAACTTCGTAAGGGCCAAAGTAGCGCCGCAATAGCTTCTCCGAAAGCCCACGATGTCGAACTGGTGTCCACACCCATACATAGTCACCTGGTTGATAGTGAACGCTCCTTCGGCCTTGGTTGTAACGGCGAGCGTCGATATCTTGCTGCGCGCGAATGCGGTTCCGTGCAAGCTGGCGGGCTCCCTCGGCTTTCTCTACGAAGTCGTCAACGCTGTCATTTCCGCTGTTGTCCTGGTCTACGGGGAGCATAGCGTCTAACGGTGTTGTGACGCGACGGCCATAAACAAGCTCGAATGGTGTTAGGTCTGTGGTCTCTTGAACAGCGGTGTTATAAGCAAACGTGACGTACGGCAAAATTTCATCCCACGTTTTGTGCTCTACATCAACATACATAGATAGCATGTCGGCCAATGTTTTGTTTAACCTCTCCGTCAAGCCGTTCGTTTGGGGATGATAAGCTGTTGTTTTTCGGTGGTTGGTGTACGTCAGCTTGGTTTGGTTTGGTTTGGTTTGGAAAAACTTTATTGACAAGTCCGAAGGCGTGCGCCCTAGCACACGGCGGGCCGCTCCCACGATGGGACAGTAAGGCCGAGCCCTAGCGCCGCATCGTGGGCCCTCTGGACAGCCCAAAGTTGCGATGTTATGTCTGGACTCCGGAGAGCGGAGTCCCACTTTCTGGACGATGACTTGTTGCAATAACTCTGCCGTAAATGCTGCTCCGCGATCAGTTATGAGAACAGCAGGTGCACCATGGCGCAAAACAATGTCGTGGACAAAGAATCTGGCGACTTCAACTGCAGTTCCCTTAGGCACAGCTTTGGTTTCTGCATAGCGAGTCAGATAGTCGGTCGCGACAATTATCCACTTATTTTCTGAGGATGACGTAGGGAAGGGACCAAGAAGATCCATTCCTACTTGCTGAAATGGTGCTCGAGGTGGATCTAGAGGTTGGAGGAAACCGGCGGGCTTTGCGGGTGGAACTTTACGCCTCTGACAGTCACGACAGGTGCGGACATAGCGCTGAACGGACGAATACAGCTGTGGCCAGTAGTACTTCTGTCGGATGCGCGCTAATGTCCTAGCAAAGCCTAAGTGACCGGCCGAAGGATCGTCGTGGCACGCCTGCATAACTTCCTCACGCAGTGCCATTGGAACGGCGAGGAGGAAAGTTTCGTGGCTGCTCTCAAGATTTCTCTTGTAGAGAACATTGTTCCGCAGGCAATACGTAGTCAAACCACGCGAGAGTCGGCGTGGGACGATAACGTCTTCTCCTTGAAGATGCTGGATGACAGGAAGTAGCTCAGTGTCCTCACGTTGAAGCTCAGCCATCCGCACCACATCGACGATGCCAAGAAACGGTAAATCTTGTTCAGTGTCAGATGACGTCGGGGAAATAGGAGCACGAGACAGGCAGTCAGCATCTGTATGCTTATGTCCTGATCGGTAGACCACCGTTATGTCGTACTCTTGAAGGCGGAGGCTCCAGCGGGCGAGGCGGCCTGATGGATCCCGTAGATTGGCAAGCCAACAGAGCGAATGGTGGTCACTGACCGCTCGAAATGGCCGGCCGTATAAGTAGGGTCGAAACTTGCTAATCGCCCAAACGACTGCTAGGCACTCTTTTTCGGTAGTAGAGTAATTAGCCTCTGCTTTTGTGAGACTGCGGCTCGCGTAAGCGATCACACGCTCTGCACCGTTCTGCCATTGAACTAGAATGGCTCCGATTCCCACGTTGCTGGCGTCTGTGTGGATCTCGGTGTCGGCTGTGTCGTCAAAATGTGCCAGCACTGGAGCTGTCTGCAGTCGATTGCGCAGCTCTACGAAAGCTTGTTGTTGTTCTTCCGTCCATACGAAAGGTACATCTGGCCGTGTCAGTCTCGTAAGAGGTTCCGCAATTTTCGAAAATCCTTCGACAAAACGGCGGTAGTACGCACAGAGTCCGAGGAATCGCTGAACAGCCTTTTTGTCTCCAGGTCGAGGGAAATCGGCAACAGCAGCCAACTTCTCCGGATCTGGTCGAACACCCCCCGGGCTAACCACGTGGCCGAGAAACTTGAGTTCCTGATAGCCGAAGTAGCACTTTTCTGGCTTGATGGTAAGGTTCGCTCTCCTTATTGCAGTGAGGACACTTTTAAGCCTTGAAAGATGCTCGTCAAATGTGGTTGAAAACACAACGACATCATCCAAGTATACAAGACACGTCTGCCACTTTAGTCCAGCTAGTACAGTATCCATCATGCGTTGAAACGTGGCGGGAGCGGAACAGAGACCGAAAGGCAGCACTTTGAATTCGTAGAGCCCGTCAGGCGTCACGAACGCGGTTTTCTCACGGTCGCCCTCGTCAACTTCAATTTGCCAGTACCCTGACTTGAGATCTAGTGATGTGAAGAACTGGGCGTGGCGTAGACGGTCTAAGGCGTCATCAATCCGTGGCAGGGGGTAAACGTCGCGTTTCGTGACTTTGTTAAGCCGTCGATAGTCGACGCAGAAGCGTAGTGTGTTGTCTTTTTTCTTTACTAAGACAACAGGTGACGCCCACGGACTTGTCGAGGGTTGGATGACGTCATCATTCAGCATTTCTTGAACTTGACGCTTAATCACCTCTCTTTCCTTCGGGGACACACGGTATGGATGTTGGCGAAGAGGCCGCGCCGACTCCTCGGTAACAATGCGGTGTTTTGTAACGGTGGTACGCTGAACTTTCGATGCTGTGGAGAAGCAGTCCGAGAATTCCCTCACAAGGTTTAGCAGGCGCTCTTTTCGTGAATCTGGCAAGTTTGGATTAACGTGAATGCGACTTCCCAGGTCAGCACAAGCTTTTGCATGCGGTGAAGTCGTATCCAATGTGCCGATATCGAAAAAGTCGGCGATTTCACTGAGGAAAGCGACAGTAGTCCCTCTAGGAACGTGCTGAAACTCATTGCTGAAGTTGGTCAGCAGAACTCGAGAGCGTTTATTCTCTAACCGAACAAGGCATCGGGCTATGCATATGTTTCGTTTGAGAAGCAGCGGGATATTTGCCTCAGCAATACCTTCATAGTCGTTGAATTCGTCAAAAACGTCGCAGGCTACCAAGGTGAACACGCTACTCTTCGGCGGTAACGTGACGTCATCGTCAACAATTCTCAAAGCATTGACGTAACTGCCGTGAGGGTTGCGCGCTAAAGCGTGTGCCGTAGAAAACGTCACTTGCGACTGTTGCAAATCAATCACGGCTCCATTATCACGCAGAAAGTCCAGTCCGAGAATTAGGTCCCTCGAGCAACTCGGCAGTATTACAAAATCTCCGAGATACGTAAATCCGTGAATACTGACTCGCGCTGTGCACCGCCCCACCGGAGTAAGAAGATGACCTCCTGCCGTACGTATCTGCGACCCAGCCCACTGGGTAGAAACCTTCTTAAGCCTGCAGGCAAGACCCATGCTCATAACGGAAGTGTCTGCTCCAGTGTCAATTAGCGCCATTACTTCTTCGTCGTCCACAGTTACCGCAATGTTTGATGTCACCACCCTTCGCATCACGTTTGACTGCGTCTGTACATCTTTTTGCTGCTGTCGCTGTCGTCGTAGTGGAGGATCTTCCGTAGAGTCAGCGTCAGCGGCCTCACCTCCGGAGGTCGCTGAACTCAGTTTTCCCGACTTGCAGGACTGGGAGAACGGCGTCTTGGGGAGCCGTGTGAATAGGCTGGGCTCGGTGACCTGTAGCGAGCAGGCGACGACGAGCGAGGCTCTTGTGACCGATGTTCAAAACTGCGACGATTCGAGATGAAACTCTCTATTTCTTGTGGTCGCTCGCCAGGTCTTGGGCGAGGGGCATTAGGCGAAAATCCACGGAGACCCACACGACGGTATGGACATGTTCGGTAGACGTGTCCGGCTTCCCCGCAGTGGAAGCAAAGGGGCCTGTGGTCGGGTGTGCGCCAGATGTCACTCTTTCTCGGCCTTGCTTCGGCGATAAACGGTGAGCTGCGAGGGCGGAAGCCTACCTCCATTTGCTGAGCGTGTCACTCATTGGGGTAAAATACGCTGGTTGAATTGCACGATGGAGGACGTCGCACTGCTTCCGCGTAGCTCATCTCGACGCAGTGCCTCTGTTGTGGCACCTCGGATGGTTGGGGAGCGTGAACGGCTTGCCGTAGCTCAGCGCGTACAATCTCCGCAATGGAGAGCTGCTCTGCAGGTGGAGCAGTCACCTGCATCTTTTGTAGCTCTTCCTTAATGAGAGCTCTGATAAGCTCTCGCAACGTGCTGATGTCATTGCCGAGAGTGACAGAAGTGACCTCACTTGGGTTTACACCACGGTTATACTGCCTGGCACGCTGTTGAAGGGCCCTCTCCATGGCAGTGGCTTCCTCATGGAACTCCGCAAGTGTCGCAGGCGGGTTTCGAATAAGGCCGGCGAAAATCTCTTCTTTAACACCACGCATTAGGTGGCGAACTTTCTTGGCTTCGGACATAGAGGGCTCCGCACGCTTGAAAAGCCGATCCATGTCCTCTACGTAGGTCGTCACCCTTTCGTTAGGGCCTTGAACCCTTGCCTCTATAGCACGCTCCGCTGTCTCTTTCCTGTCCTCTCGGGCGAATGCCTTGAGGAACTGCCGTTGAAACTCATCCCATGACGTAAGCGCTGCTTCATGGTTTTCAAACCACGTTTTCGCGGAGTCCTCCAGGAAGCAGTACACATAGCGTAGCTTACGCTCTGGGGTCCAATCGTTGATGACGGCGACCCGGTTGAAATGCTCGAGCCAGTCGTCAGCATCTTCAAAAGCAGCTCCGTGAAATGTCTTCGGCGTCTTGGGCTGGTTGATAACCAGGTGCGCTGGTGCTGGCGCAGTGACGTTAGGCGGTGTTTGATTCATGATCCTCTGACGTTCTGGCAGCAAACCGTGCTGTGGCTCGAGTCCCTGGAGACGACGGCTGGAACGTACGTGCACAGGGGTAAGCTCGGCTGAGATGCTCGATGGACTTGCGTCAGGGGTGCTCTCAGGGGACCGTATCATCTACCGTACCCAGCACCTCCACCAGAAAATGTCACAAAGACACAGGCACACAGGTACAAAATAGGGCGTTTACTTTCGCAACCCGAGGGCCAGAAACGCGAACACCAGAGCACGCGCACACAGAACTACTTCGTTGTCCTCTTCAGAGGCTGGCTACTATAGTTGCCAGCCTACCTTGCGTCAATATGACGACATGCCCCACTCATGATGCGCTCGCGGCCATTTCGCTAGCTTCACATGTACGAGACTCGGCATTACGTCACGCGAACGGACGACATAGGCAATGACACGTCCACACATGATAATCACGACATGCGTGTCTTGTAACAATATGACAACATGCTCCACTCATGATGCGTTCGTGGCCGTTCCACTAGCTTCACATGTACCAGACTCAGCATTACGTGACGCGAACGGACGACATAGGCAATGACACGTCCACACATGATAATCACGACATGCGTGTCTTGTAACAATATGATGACATGCCCCACTCATGATGCGCTCGCGGCCATTTCGCTAGCTTCACATGTACCAGACTCAGCATTACGTCACGCGAACGGACGACATAGGCAATGACACGTCCACACATGATAATCACGACATGCGTGTCTTGTAACAATATGACGACATGCCCCACTCATGATGCGTTCGCGGCCGTTCTGCTAGCTTCACATGGACCAGACTCGGCATTACGTGACGCGAACAGACGACATAGGCAAAGACACGTCCAAACATGATAATCACGACATGCCTGTCATGCAAAAATATGACAACATGTCCCACTCATGATGCGCTCGCGGCCATTTCGCTAGCTTCACATGTACCAGACTCGGCATTACGTCACGCGAACGGACGACATAGGCAATGACACGTTCACACATGATAATCACGACACGCGTGTCTTGTAACAATATGACAACATGCTCCACTCATGATGCGTTCGCGGCCGTTCCACTAGCTTCACATGTACCAGACTCAGCATTACGTGACGCGAACGGACGACATAGGCAATGACACGTCCACACATGATAATCACGACATGCGTGTCTTGTAACAATATGACGACATGCCCCACTCATGATGCGCTCGCGGCCATTTCGCTAGCTTCACATGTACCAGACTCGGCATTACGTCACGCGAACGGACGACATAGGCAATGACACGTCCACACATGATAATCACGACATGCGTGTCTTGTAACAATATGACAACATGCTCCACTCATGATGCGCTCGCGGCCATTTCGCTAGCTTCACATGTACCAGACTCGGCATTACGTCACGCGAACGGACGACATAGGCAATGACACGTCCACACATGATAATCACGACATGCGTGTCTTGTAACAATATGACGACATGCCCCACTCATGATGCGTTCGCGGCCGTTCCACTAGCTTCACATGTACCAGACTCGGCATTACGTCACGCGAACGGACGACATAGGCAATGACACGTCCACACATGATAATCACGACATGCGTGTCTTGTAACAATATGACAACATGCTCCACTCATGATGCGTTCGCGGCCGTTCCACTAGCTTTACATGTACCAGACTCAGCATTACGTGACGCGAACGGACGACATAGGCAATGACACGTCCACACATGATAATCACGACATGCGTGTCTTGTAACAATATGACAACATGCTCCACTCATGATGTGCTCGCGGCCATTTCGCTAGCTTCACATGTACCAGACTCAGCATTACGTCACGCGAACGGACGACATAGGCAATGACACGTCCACACATGATAATCACGACATGCGTGTCTTGTAACAATATGACGACATGCCCCACTCATGATGCGCTCGCGGCCATTTCGCTAGCTTCACATGTACCAGACTCGGCATTACGTCACGCGAACGGACGACATAGGCAATGACACGTCCACACATGATAATCACGACATGCGTGTCTTGTAACAATATGACAACATGCTCCACTCATGATGCGTTCGTGGCCGTTCCACTAGCTTCACATGTACCAGACTCAGCATTACGTGACGCGAACGGACGACATAGGCAATGACACGTCCACACATGATAATCACGACATGCGTGTCTTGTAACAATATGACGACATGCCCCACTCATGATGCGCTCGCGGCCATTTCGCTAGCTTCACATGTACCAGACTCAGCATTACGTCACGCGAACGGACGACATAGGCAATGACACGTCCACACATGATAATCACGACATGCGTGTCTTGTAACAATATGACGACATGCCCCACTCATGATGCGCTCGCGGCCATTTCGCTAGCTTCACATGTACCAGACTCGGCATTACGTCACGCGAACGGACGACATAGGCAATGACACGTCCACACATGATAATCACGACATGCGTGTCTTGTAACAATACTACAACATGCTCCACTCATGATGCGCTCGCGGCCATTTCGCTAGCTTCACATGTACCAGACTCGGCATTACGTCACGCGAACGGACGACATAGGCAATGACACGTCCACACATGATAATCACGACATGCGTGTCTTGTAACAATATGACGACATGCCCCACTCATGATGCGCTCGCGGCCATTTCGCTAGCTTCACATGTACCAGACTCAGCATTACGTCACGCGAACGGACGACATAGGCAATGACACGTCCACACATGATAATCACGACATGCGTGTCTTGTAACAATATGACGACATGCGCCACTCATGATGCGCTCGCGGCCATTTCGCTAGCTTCACATGTACCAGACTCGGCATTACGTCACGCGAACGGACGACATAGGCAATGACACGTCCACACATGATAATCACGACATGCGTGTCTTGTAACAATATGACAACATGCTCCACTCATGATGCGTTCGCGGCCGTTCCACTAGCTTCACATGTACCAGACTCAGCATTACGTGACGCGAACGGACGACATAGGCAATGACACGTCCACACATGATAATCACGACATGCGTGTCTTGTAACAATATGAAGACATGCCCCACTCATGATGCGCTCGCGGCCATTTCGCTAGCTTCACATGTACCAGACTCGGCATTACGTCACGCGAACGGACGACATA
The DNA here is from genome assembly GCF_043290135.1 of Rhipicephalus microplus. Taxonomy (NCBI): domain Eukaryota; kingdom Metazoa; phylum Arthropoda; class Arachnida; order Ixodida; family Ixodidae; genus Rhipicephalus; species Rhipicephalus microplus. The sequence continues at coordinate 188,457,569 of NC_134702.1, forward strand.
GGCAATGACACGTCCACACATGATAATCACGACATGCGTGTCTTGTAACAATATGACGACATGCTCCACTCATGATGCGTTCGCGGCCGTTCCACTAGCTTCACATTTACCAGACTCAGCATTACGTGACGCGAACGGACGACATAGGCAATGACACGTCCACACATGATAATCACGACATGCGTGTCTTGTAACAATATGACGACATGCCCCACTCATGATGCGCTCGCGGCCATTTCGCTAGCTTCACATGTACCAGACTCGCCATTACGTCACGCGAACGGACGACATAGGCAATGACACGTCCACACATGATAATCACGACATGCGTGTCTTGTAACAATATGACAACATGCTCCACTCATGATGCGTTCGCGGCCGTTCTGCTAGCTTCACATGGACCAGACTCGGCATTACGTGACGCGAACGGACGACATAGGGAAAGACACGTCCAAACATGATAATCACGACATGCATGTCATGCAAAAATATGACAACATGTCCCACTCATGATGCGCTCGCGGCCATTTCGCTAGCTTCACATGTACCAGACTCGGCATTACGTCACGCGAACGGACGACATAGGCAATGACACGTTCACACATGATAATCACGACACGCGTGTCTTGTAACAATATGACAACATGCTCCACTCATGATGCGTTCGCGGCCGTTCCACTAGCTTCACATGTACCAGACTCAGCATTACGTGACGCGAACGGACGACATAGGCAATGACACGTCCACACATGATAATCACGACATGCGTGTCTTGTAACAATATGACGACATGCCCCACTCATGATGCGCTCGCGGCCATTTCGCTAGCTTCACATGTACCAGACTCGGCATTACGTCACGCGAACGGACGACATAGGCAATGACACGTCCACACATGATAATCACGACATGCGTGTCTTGTAACAATATGACAACATGCTCCACTCATGATGCGCTCGCGGCCATTTCGCTAGCTTCACATGTACCAGACTCGGCATTACGTCACGCGAACGGACGACATAGGCAATGACACGTCCAGACATGATAATCACGACATGCGTGTCTTGTAACAATATGACGACATGCCCCACTCATGATGCGTTCGCGGCCGTTCCACTAGCTTCACATGTACCAGACTCGGCATTACGTCACGCGAACGGACGACATAGGCAATGACACGTCCACACATGATAATCACGACATGCGTGTCTTGTAACAATATGACAACATGCTCCACTCATGATGCGTTCGCGGCCGTTCCACTAGCTTTACATGTACCAGACTCAGCATTACGTGACGCGAACGGACGACATAGGCAATGACACGTCCACACATGATAATCACGACATGCGTGTCTTGTAACAATATGACAACATGCTCCACTCATGATGTGCCCGCGGCCATTTCGCTAGCTTCACATGTACCAGACTCAGCATTACGTCACGCGAACGGACGACATAGCCAATGACACGTCCACACATGATAATCACGACATGCGTGTCTTGTAACAATATGACGACATGCCCCACTCATGATGCGCTCGCGGCCATTTCGCTAGCTTCACATGTACCAGACTCGGCATTACGTCACGCGAACGGACGACATAGGCAATGACACGTCCACACATGATAATCACGACATGCGTGTCTTGTAACAATATGACAACATGCTCCACTCATGATGCGCTCGCGGCCATTTCGCTAGCTTCACATGTACCAGACTCGGCATTACGTCACGCGAACGGACGACATAGGCAATGACACGTCCACACATGATAATCACGACATGCGTGTCTTGTAACAATATGACGACATGCCCCACTCATGATGCGTTCGCGGCCGTTCCACTAGCTTCACATGTACCAGACTCGGCATTACGTCACGCGAACGGACGACATAGGCAATGACACGTCCACACATGATAATCACGACATGCGTGTCTTGTAGCAATATGACAACATGCTCCACTCATGATGCGTTCGCGGCCGTTCCACTAGCTTTACATGTACCAGACTCAGCATTACGTGACGCGAACGGACGACATAGGCAATGACACGTCCACACATGATAATCACGACATGCGTGTCTTGTAACAATATGACAACATGCTCCACTCATGATGTGCCCGCGGCCATTTCGCTAGCTTCACATGTACCAGACTCAGCATTACGTCACGCGAACGGACGACATAGGCAATGACACGTCCACACATGATAATCACGACATGCGTGTCTTGTAACAATATGACGACATGCCCCACTCATGATGCGCTCGCGGCCATTTCGCTAGCTTCACATGTACCAGACTCGGCATTACGTCACGCGAACGGACGACATAGGCAATGACACGTCCACACATGATAATCACGACATGCGTGTCTTGTAACAATATGACAACATGCTCCACTCATGATGCGTTCGTGGCCGTTCCACTAGCTTCACATGTACCAGACTCAGCATTACGTGACGCGAACGGACGACATAGGCAATGACACGTCCACACATGATAATCACGACATGCGTGTCTTGTAACAATATGACGACATGCCCCACTCATGATGCGCTCGCGGCCATTTCGCTAGCTTCACATGTACCAGACTCAGCATTACGTCACGCGAACGGACGACATAGGCAATGACACGTCCACACATGATAATCACGACATGCGTGTCTTGTAACAATATGACGACAGGCCCCACTCATGATGCGCTCGCGGCCATTTCGCTAGCTTCACATGTACCATACTCGGCATTACGTCACGCGAACGGACGACATAGGCAATGACACGTCCACACATGATAATCACGACATGCGTGTCTTGTAACAATACGACAACATGCTCCACTCATGATGCGCTCGCGGCCATTTCGCTAGCTTCACATGTACCAGACTCGGCATTACGTCACGCGAACGGACGACATAGGCAATGACACGTCCACACATGATAATCACGACATGCGTGTCTTGTAACAATATGACGACATGCCCCACTCATGATGCGCTCGCGGCCATTTCGCTAGCTTCACATGTGCCAGACTCAGCATTACGTCACGCGAACGGACGACATAGGCAATGACACGTCCACACATGATAATCACGACATGCGTGTCTTGTAACAATATGACGACATGCCCCACTCATGATGCGCTCGCGGCCATTTCGCTAGCTTCACATGTACCAGACTCGGCATTACGTCACGCGAACGGACGACATAGGCAATGACACGTCCACACATGATAATCACGACATGCGTGTCTTGTAACAATATGACAACATGCTCCACTCATGATGCGTTCGCGGCCGTTCCACTAGCTTCACATGTACCAGACTCAGCATTACGTGACGCGAACGGACGACATAGGCAATGACACGTCCACACATGATAATCACGACATGCGTGTCTTGTAACAATATGACGACATGCCCCACTCATGGTGCGCTCGCGGCCATTTCGCTAGCTTCACATGTACCAGACTGAGCATTACGTGACGCGAACGGACGACATAGGCAATGACACGTCCACACATGATAATCACGACATGCGTGTCTTGTAACAATATGACAACATGCTCCACTCATGATGCGTTCGCGGCCGTTCCACTAGCTTCACATTTACCAGACTCAGCCTTACGTGACGCGAACGGACGACATAGGCAATGACACGTCCACACATGATAATCACGACATGCGTGTCTTGTAACAATATGACGACATGCCCCACTCATGATGCGCTCGCGGCCATTTCTCTAGCTTCACATGTACCAGACTCGGCATTACGTCCCGCGAACGGACGACATAGGCAATGACACGTCCACACATGATAATCACGACATACGTGTCTTGTAACAATATGACAACATGCTCCACTCATGATGCGTTCGCGGCCGTTCTGCTAGCTTCACATGGACCAGACTCGGCATTACGTGACGCGAACGGACGACATAGGCAAAGACACGTCCAAACATGATAATCACGACATGCATGTCATGCAAAAATATGACAACATGCCCCACTCATGATGCGCTCGCGGCCATTTCGCTAGCTTCACATGTACCAGACTCGGCATTACGTCACGCGAACGGACGACATAGGCAATGACACGTCCACACATGATAATCACGACATGCGTGTCTTGTAACAATATGACAACATGCTCCACTCATGATGCGTTCGCGGCCGTTCCACTAGCTTCACATGTACCAGACTCAGCATTACGTGACGCGAACGGACGACATAGGCAATGACACGTCCACACATGATAATCACGACATGCGTGTCTTGTAACAATATGACGACATGCCCCACTCATGATGCGCTCGCGGCCATTTCGCTAGCTTCACATGTACCAGACTCGGCATTACGTCACGCGAACGGACGACATAGGCAATGACACGTCCACACATGATAATCACGACATGCGTGTCTTGTAACAATATGACAACATGCTCCGCTCATGATGCGCTCGCGGCCATTTCGCTAGCTTCACATGTACCAGACTCGGCATTACGTCACGCGAACGGACGACATAGGCAATGACACGTCCACACATGATAATCACGACATGCGTGTCTTGTAACAATATGACGACATGCCCCACTCATGATGCGTTCGCGGCCGTTCCACTAGCTTCACATGTACCAGACTCGGCATTACGTCACGCGAACGGACGACATAGGCAATGACACGTCCACACATGATAATCACGACATGCGTGTCTTGTAACAATATGACAACATGCTCCACTCATGATGCGTTCGCGGCCGTTCCACTAGCTTCACATGTACCAGACTCAGCATTACGTGACGCGAACGGACGACATAGGCAATGACACGTCCACACATGATAATCACGACATGCGTGTCTTGTAACAATATGACAACATGCTCCACTCATGATGCGCTCGCGGCCATTTCGCTAGCTTCACATGTACCAGACTCAGCATTACGTCACGCGAACGGACGACATAGGCAATGACACGTCCCCACATGATAATCACGACATGCGTGTCTTGTAACAATATGACGACATGCCCCACTCATGATGCGCTCGCGGCCATTTCGCTAGCTTCACATGTACCAGACTCGGCATTACGTCACGCGAACGGACGACATAGGCAATGACACGTCCACACATGATAATCACGACATGCGTGTCTTGTAACAATATGACGACATGCCCCACTCATGATGCGCTCGCGGCCATTTCGCTAGCTTCACATGTACCATACTCGGCATTACGTCACGCGAACGGACGACATAGGCAATGACACGTCCACACATGATAATCACGACATGCGTGTCTTGTAACAATACGACAACATGCTCCACTCATGATGCGCTCGCGGCCATTTCGCTAGCTTCACATGTACCAGACTCGGCATTACGTCACGCGAACGGACGACATAGGCAATGACACGTCCACACATGATAATCACGACATGCGTGTCTTGTAACAATATGACGACATGCCCCACTCATGATGCGCTCGCGGCCATTTCGCTAGCTTCACATGTACCAGACTCGGCATTACGTCACGCGAACGGACGACATAGGCAATGACACGTCCACACATGATAATCACGACATGCGTGTCTTGTAACAATATGACGACATGCCCCACTCATGATGCGCTCGCGGCCATTTCGCTAGCTTCACATGTACCAGACTCGGCATTACGTCACGCGAACGGACGACATAGGCAATGACACGTCCACACATGATAATCACGACATGCGTGTCTTGTAACAATATGACAACATGCTCCACTCATGATGCGTTCGCGGCCGTTCCACTAGCTTCACATGTACCAGACTCAGCATTACGTGACGCGAACGGACGACATAGGCAATGACACGTCCACACATGATAATCACGACATGCGTGTCTTGTAAAAATATGACAACATGCTCCACTCATGATGCGCTCGCGGCCATTTCGCTAGCTTCACATGTACCAGACTCAGCATTACGTCACGCGAACGGACGACATAGGCAATGACACGTCCACACATGATAATCACGACATGCGTGTCTTGTAACAATATGACGACATGCCCCACTCATGATGCGCTCGCGGCCATTTCGCTAGCTTCACATGTACCAGACTCGGCATTACGTCACGCGAACGGACGACATAGGCAATGACACGTCCACACATGATAATCACGACATGCGTGTCTTGTAACAATATGACGACATGCCCCACTCATGATGCGCTCGCGGCCATTTCGCTAGCTTCACATGTACCATACTCGGCATTACGTCACGCGAACGGACGACATAGGCAATGACACGTCCACACATGATAATCACGACATGCGTGTCTTGTAACAATACGACAACATGCTCCACTCATGATGCGCTCGCGGCCATTTCGCTAGCTTCACATGTACCAGACTCGGCATTACGTCACGCGAACGGACGACATAGGCAATGACACGTCCACACATGATAATCACGACATGCGTGTCTTGTAACAATATGACGACATGCCCCACTCATGATGCGCTCGCGGCCATTTCGCTAGCTTCACATGTACCAGACTCGGCATTACGTCACGCGAACGGACGACATAGGCAATGACACGTCCACACATGATAATCACGACATGCGTGTCTTGTAACAATATGACAACATGCTCCACTCATGATGCGTTCGCGGCCGTTCCACTAGCTTCACATGTACCAGACTCGGCATTACGTCACGCGAACGGACGACATAGGCAATGACACGTCCACACATGATAATCACGACATGCGTGTCTTGTAACAATATGACGACATGCCCCACTCATGATGCGCTCGCGGCCATTTCGCTAGCTTCACATGTACCAGACTCGGCATTACGTCACGCGAACGGACGACATAGGATATGACACGTCCACACATGATAATCACGACATGCGTGTCTTGTAACAATATGACAACATGCTCCACTCATGATGCGTTCGCGGCCGTTCTGCTAGCTTCACATGTACCAGACTGAGCATTACGTGACGCGAACGGACGACATAGGCAATGACACGTCCACACATGATAATCACGACATGCGTGTCTTGTAACAATATGACAACATGCTCCACTCATGATGCGTTCGCGGCCGTTCCACTAGCTTCACATTTACCAGACTCAGCCTTACGTGACGCGAACGGACGACATAGGCAATGACACGTCCACACATGATAATCACGACATGCGTGTCTTGTAACAATATGACGACATGCCCCACTCATGATGCGCTCGCGGCCATTTCTCTAGCTTCACATGTACCAGACTCGGCATTACGTCCCGCGAACGGACGACATAGGCAATGACACGTCCACACATGATAATCACGACATGCGTGTCTTGTAACAATATGACAACATGCTCCACTCATGATGCGTTCGCGGCCGTTCTGCTAGCTTCACATGGACCAGACTCGGCATTACGTGACGCGAACGGACGACATAGGCAAAGACACGTCCAAACATGATAATCACGACATGCATGTCATGCAAAAATATGACAACATGTCCCACTCATGATGCGCTCGCGGCCATTTCGCTAGCTTCACATGTACCAGACTCGGCATTACGTCACGCGAACGGACGACATAGGCAATGACACGTCCACACATGATAATCACGACATGCGTGTCTTGTAACAATATGACAACATGCTCCACTCATGATGCGTTCGCGGCCGTTCCACTAGCTTCACATGTACCAGACTCAGCATTACGTGACGCGAACGGACGACATAGGCAATGACACGTCCACACATGATAATCACGACATGCGTGTCTTGTAACAATATGACGACATGCCCCACTCATGATGTGCTCGCGGCCATTTCGCTAGCTTCACATGTACCAGACTCGGCATTACGTCACGCGAACGGACGACATATGCAATGACACGTCCACACATGATAATCACGACATGCGTGTCTTGTAACAATATGACAACATGCTCCACTCATGATGCGCTCGCGGCCATTTCGCTAGCTTCACATGTACCAGACTCGGCATTACGTCACGCGAACGGACGACATAGGCAATGACACGTCCACACATGATAATCACGACATGCGTGTCTTGTAACAATATGACGACATGCCCCACTCATGATGCGTTCGCGGCCGTTCCACTAGCTTCACATGTACCAGACTCGGCATTACGTCACGCGAACGGACGACATAGGCAATGACACGTCCACACATGATAATCACGACATGCGTGTCTTGTAACAATATGACAACATGCTCCACTCATGATGCGTTCGCGGCCGTTCCACTAGCTTCACATGTACCAGACTCAGCATTACGTGACGCGAACGGACGACATAGGCAATGACACGTCCACACATGATAATCACGACATGCGTGTCTTGTAACAATATGACGACATGCTCCACTCATGATGCGCTCGCGGCCATTTCGCTAGCTTCACATGTACCAGACTCAGCATTACGTCACGCGAACGGACGACATAGGCAATGACACGTCCACACATGATAATCACGACATGCGTGTCTTGTAACAATATGACGACATGCCCCACTCATGATGCGCTCGCGGCCATTTCGCTAGCTTCACATGTACCAGACTCGGCATTACGTCACGCGAACGGACGACATAGGCAATGACACGTCCACACATGATAATCACGACATGCGTGTCTTGTAACAATATGACAACATGCTCCACTCATGATGAGTTCGCGGCCGTTCCACTAGCTTCACATGTACCAGACTCAGCATTACGTGACGCGAACGGACGACATAGGCAATGACACGTCCACACATGATAATCACGACATGCGTGTCTTGTAACAATATGACAACATGCTCCACTCACGATGCGTTCGCGGCCGTTCCACTAGCTTCACATGTACCAGACTCAGCATTACGTCACGCGAACGGACGAAATAGGCAATGACACGTCCACACATGATAATCACGACATGCGTGTCTTGTAACAATATGACGACATGCCCCACTCATGATGCGCTCGCGGCCATTTCGCTAGCTTCACATGTACCAGACTCGGCACTACGTCACGCGAACGGACGACATAGGCAATGACACGTCCACACATGATAATCACGACATGCGTGTCTTGTAACAATATGACAACATGCTCCACTCATGATGCGTTCGCGGCCGTTCCACTAGCTTCACATGTACCAGACTCAGCATTACGTGACGCGAACGGACGACATAGGCAATGACACGTCCACACATGATAATCACGACATGCGTGTCTTGTAACAATATGACAACATGCTCCACTCATGATGCGTTCGCGGCCGTTCCACTAGCTTCACATGTACCAGACTCAGCATTACGTGACGCGAACGGACGACATAGACAATGACTCGTCCACACATGATAATCAGGACATGCGTGTCATGTAACAATATGACGACATGCCCCACTCATGATGCGCTCGCGGCCATTTCGCTAGCTTCAAGTATGCCAAATTTGGTATTACGTGACTTCAATGTATGACGAAGGTATGTGACATGTGCAAACACGATAAGCATGAAATGCGTGTCATGTGAGAACATGACTACATGCCCCAGTCAAGGCGCCAATACATTTCGACGCGACGTGGTGCCCATGCTCGCCAGCGTTCATTCTGTCACGCCACGCCGGTGTTGCCACGCCGGTGTTGCCACGCCAGGCACTGATCCTGCTATATACTTGCAGGCAAGTGCCGCGCTGCGTTGCTTTGACGCATGCGCAATTCAGTGCGTCCGCCATCCCTCCGTCACGAGAAGAGGGAGACGCAGTGTTGTATAGGTAACGCATCGGCGTGAAACGCAGCATGTCGCATTTTACGCTAGTTGCCGTTGGGATGGGCCGACGGACGCTGGTCGCGCCTGGCGTCAGAGTGCTCGCGTTTTGCTAAAGCAGCGTCGCTGTGCTCGTCGTGTGCGCGCGTCAACACTACATTGGAGTATATTGCCACGTTCCATTTCCCAAGTTTTTGTTATCGTCCCAAAACACCACACGATTCTTAGCGCAAACCGCGCCTGCAGTTCGGCCACGTCACGACCCCGTGACATCTGGTGGAGGTGCTGCTTCGTTCATGTACCGGACGCCCCCGTCAAGCCGTGAACCCAGCCCACGTCGCGGAGAAGACACCGACGCCAACCAGGAGCAGCGAACAAGCCGCCGACAGCAAGGGCTACCACCGGAGTACGGGCTTCTAGAAGACAAAGCGCGGAAGACCAAGGCCATGACTGCGACTGCAGCGACAATGACAACCGCCGAATCCCAGCCCACGATGGTCATGCATCAACCCAGGGAACCACCAATTTTCCATGGGTCATCGTTCGAAGACCCGGAGACCTGGCTGGAAACATACGACCGTGTGGCCGCCCTCAACCACTGGGACAACGAAGAAAAGCTCCGTCGTGTGTACTTCTACCTGGAAGACACCGCAAGGACCTGGCTAGAGAATCATGAGTCCACGCTCCGAACGTGGGATGTCTTCTGCGGCGCATTTCTGCAAACGTTCGCGAGCGTCGCTCGCAAAGAAAGGGCCGCTGCTCAACTAGAGACCCGGGTTCAGCTTCCAAATGAGAAGGTTGGAATTTTCACAGAGGAGATGACCCGCCTATTTCGTCACGCTGACCCAGACATGCCTGAGGAGAAGAAAGTTCGTTTCCTCATGCGAGGGGTCAAACAGGAGCTCTTCGCGGGACTAATGAGAAATCCACCAAACACCGTCCAAGAATTTGTATCCGAGGCGACCACCATCGAAAAAACCCTTGACATGCGCACCAGACAGTATAATCGTCGCCTGATTCCAGAATTCGCTGCTGCTCAAACCAGTGACTCTGAAAACCTGCGTGAAACGATCCGAGCGATCGTGCGGGAAGAGCTGCGCAAACTGTTGCCTTCGGCGCACCCTCAAGTGGATTCGATTGCCGACATTGTGCGAGAAGAAGTTCGGCAATCGCTTCAAGTTCCCCACGCACCGCTGCCCGAGCCGGAAGCTATGAGCTACGCCGCTGCACTGCGCCACAACGCTCCTCCCCGTCCACGCCAAAACGCCGCCCCATCGCACTTCCGTCGACAGACGCCACCGCCGCCACCACCCCCATCGACGTCATACCGTTCGCCAGCGGCCCAGCGCAGTGCACCGAGGAAGACTGACGTCTGGCGCACCCCTGACCATCGCCCACTCTGCTACCACTGCGGCGAGGCCGGACACACATACCGCCGTTGCCAGTACCGACAGATGGGACTGCGTTGCTTTGCCGTCAATGCACCGCGTCCACAGCCAGGAGAACGACCACGTGACATCGCCGACTACCTGACAGGAACTCGGTGGACACCACGAAGCCCTTCGGGTTCCCCGTCGCCCAGCCGCCGCACGTCACCGCACCACCGGCAGTACTCTGGCCCAACGCGTGGCCGGTCTCCTAGCCCGTATCCGGGAAACTAAGGGCAGCAACCGGTGGAGGTGCGGTTGCTGTGCGACGAACTACCGAAGATCCTCCGACGACGACGACGCCGCGACGGAGCTTTCCGAACACAACGCCAAACAGGCAAAGCCCTGACGGTGAAAGCTCACTTACCGAAGGTGGCCTGACGACGCAACATGGAAGCAGCGGAACAAGCCGACGCAGCCGTGACCCGACGCCACGCCCTAACTGTAATGCGAGACGTCGAACAAGCGACCTCGACGTTCTTATCGACGGCCACAGTGTGACCGCTCTCGTCGATACTGGAGCCGACTATTCTGTCATCAGTAGGCCGTTCGCCGCGAAGTTAAAGAAAGTTAGGACAGCTTGGAAAGGCCCTGAAATCCGCACAGCCGGAGGTCATCTCGTAACGCCTGCAGGAATCTGCACAGCGAGAGTCACCATTAACGGCCGTATTTATCCTACAGACTTCGTAGTCCTACAGCGTTGCTCGAGAGATGTCATCCTTGGCATGGACTTCTTATGCCTCCATGGAGCTGTCATCAACCTAAAAACAAAGTCGATAACGTTATTTATTTATTTATTTAATACATACTGCGGACACTAAGTGGTCCAAGCAGGAAGGGCACGTCACGTATACCACAGGCGTAATGACGTACATCATACGAAAAACACACTTTGTTTTACACGCTACAATACACTTCGTTATGTAACACCATCACGCTTCGCTCTATACAATACAATAAACTTCAATATGCAAAGCAACAACATACCCGGTTCTACAACACTACATTACACTATGTTCCACAACACAAGTAGTAACTTACGCCAAACAACGACAATACATTGCATACCTCATACTATACAATACGTTACACATATGTTACAATAAATGAGATACGCATAACTTGTTCCAATCCGACACTGTTCGAGGAAAAAAAGAATACATAAAGGCATCGGTTCTCGCAAAAAATGGGGTTAGCAAATCGGGATGATGATGTCGTGTGTTCCTTGTTGACAGAAAAGATAAGTACGGCGATGAATCGATTGCGAGTTTTTGATTAAGTAATAATTGAAGGAAATCCAGCCGTTGTTCGCGTCTGCGGGATTCAAGGGTTTGAATGTCGTTTGCAGACATCAGCGCGGAAGGTGAATCCGACGGTAAGTATTTTGAATATATAAACCGAACAGCTTTCCTTTGAACCCGCTCAAGTTTGTTAATATTAAGCGTAGTGTAAGGGTCCCATACAATGCTGGCGTATTCCAGTTTAGGTCGTATAAAAGAATAATAACTAAGAAGCTTTACATTGGCAGGACAGGTACGCAGTTTATGTCTTAGAAAACCAAGTTTCCGAAAGGCAGCTGAACATATGTTGTCTACATGCATGTTCCAGGACAAATTGCTAGTTATAGTTATGCCCAAATATTTGTAGCTTGTAACCTCTCTAAGAGTTGAAGACCCAAGCTGGTACGTAGTATTTAGTGGAACTTTCTTACGTGTCAAGCGCATGCAGACACTCTTTTCTGCATTAAGGATCATTCCCCACTCATTGCACCACAGATGAATATTATGAAGGTTTGAGTTAAGTTCATTTTGATCATCCAAAGAGTTAATAACCCGGAACAAAACACAATCGTCTGCAAATAATCTTATTTGTACAGAAGGGGTGATGACATTTGAATATCATTTATGTATAGAAGAAAAAGCAATGGCCCTAGGACGCTTCCTTGGGGTACTCCTGATGTAACCTGTAGAGACTGCGAACGCTGGTCATTAATAGCAACAAACTGTTCACGGTTATTTAGATAGTCAGCAATCCAGTTTACAAGGATCTCGGGAAGGCCAATACGTTTAAGTTTCAAGATCAATTTGTCGTGTGGAACCCTGTCGAATGCCTTACTGAAATCCAAAAATATTATGTCAGTTTGCCTATTGTTATCCAGGTTAAGTGCAAATGAGTGGATTATTGTAACTAGTTGCGTCACTGTCGAATATCCCTTTCTAAAGCCGTGTTGAAAATTGGTCAGGATTGAATTTTGAGTCAAAAAATTTCCAATTTGTGTAGCAATTATGTGTTCTAATAATTTGCAGCAGGGTGAGGTCAAGGATATGGGTCGGTAATTTTGAGGCGACAAGCGATCACCTTTCTTAAATACAGGACTTATGCGTGTGGCTTTCCAGTCACATGGTAGCTTTGATGACAACAATGAAACACGGAAGATTTCATGCAGGAATTTAACGACATGTTCGGCATATCTTCTTAGGAACACATTTGGGAGATTATCAGGTCCACAGGACTTTTTAGAATTAAGATTCAGAAGCATCGAAAAAATACCAGAATAAGACACGAAAGAGACTTCGCATGGGTCGAACACTCTACCGTTTGGAACATAAACACTAGAGCCGGTGTCATCCACAGAAGAAGCACTACCGCCGCGCACGCCGTCAGGACACCATGCCTTGAATGTGCTGGAAGAACAAGTCACCATTCCGCCTCGCTCAAGCGTCATTATTTCAGTCGGCGCTCCTAAATCACCTGACTTGGAAGGCGTCGTTGAAGGCAGTCAGCATCTGTTGGTCACCCGAAATATTTGCGTCGCAAGAGGAATTGCAGAGCTGCGGGGAGGCAAAGCAACGGTTATGCTCACGAATTTCAGCAATGAGTACAAACATGTGAACAAAGGAACAACGGTCGCATACATCGAAGAAATTGTCGAAGCCACCAGTGCTTTCGTTCTCGCCGATTCTGCGGAACCTGCTCAGAGGAACCAAGCCCCTCCTATAGCTTTCGACGTCAATCCCAGACTTCCGAACGATAAGCAAGAACAGCTCAAGGCCCTGCTCCTGCAATACGAAGATTGCTTTTCGTCGTCATCGAAAATTCGGCAGACCCCAATCACGAAACATCGCATCATAACCGAAGAAAATGCCAGACCACTCCGTCAGAGTCCGTACAGGGTTTCGACGCGAGAACGTGAGGCCATGAAGAGACAAGTTGATGAAATGCTGCGGGATGACATTATCCAGCCGTCCAAGAGTCCATGGGCATCCCCCGTGGTGTTAGTGAAGAAAAAGGATGGTACCCTACGTTTCTGCGTCGATTATCGCCACCTGAACAAAATCACAATAAAGGACGTGTATCCTCTCCCACGAATAGACGACGCACTTGATCGGCTCCATAACGCCAAGTACTTTTCGTCAATGGACCTCAAGACTGGCTATTGGCAAATCGAAGTCGACGAAAGAGACCGAGAGAAGACGGCGTTTATAACACCGGACGGCCTCTTCGAGTTTAAGGTGATGCCCTTCGGCCTTTGCTCAGCGCCTGCAACTTTTCAACGCGTTATGGATACAGTACTGGCAGGATTGAAGTGGCAGACTTGTCTTGTGTACTTGGACGACGTCGTCGTGTTTTCCTCGAGTTTCGACGAGCATCTTCGGCGCCTTGAAGCTGTACTTCAAGCCATCAAGACTTCCGGACTCACACTGAAGCCAGAAAAGTGCAGATTTGCGTATGAGGAGCTCTTGTTCCTGGGGCACGTTATCAGCAAGTCTGGAGTTCGTGCCGATCCACGGAAAACAGCCGCCATCGCCGACTTCCCGCCGCCCACTGACAAGAAAGCAGTGCGCCGATTTCTGGGCCTGTGTGCCTATTATAGCCGGTTCGTGAAAAACTTCGCCCGCATCGCCGATCCTCTCACTAACCTTACCAAGGCCGACGTGGAGTTTAAGTGGGAAACGCCGCAGGAACACGCTTTCCAGGAGCTAAAACATCGCCTCCAGACGCCTCCGTTACTTGCCCATTTCGAATAATTCGCCGAGACAGAAATACATACTGACGCAAGCAGCGTAGGTCTTGGCGCCGTTCTTGTGCAGAGGGCTGACGCACTTGAAAGGGTTATTAGTTACGCCAGCCGATCGCTATCCAAAGCAGAAGCAAATTATTCCACAACAGAAAAGGAGTGCCTCGCCATCATCTGGGCTACGTCGAAATTTCGCCCCTACCTCTACGGCAGGCCCTTCAAAGTTGTGAGCGACCACCACGCATTGTGTTGGCTAGCCACCTTGAAGGACCCTTCAGGTCGCCTCGCACGATGGAGCCTGAGACTTCAAGAATATGACATTACTGTCATTTACAAGTCTGGCAAAAAACACTCCGACGCCGACTGTCTCTCTCGTGCGCCTGTCGACCAACCGCTACCCGACGACCCGGATGACGACTACTTCTTAGGAACGATAACTACCGACGACTTCGCTGAACGACAGAGGGTCGACCCGGAACTTAAGGTTCTAATAGAATACCTCGAAGGCAGGACCGCCGAAGTCCCGAAGGTATTCAAGCGCGCACTTGCGTCGTTCTTTCTACGGAACGGTCTTCTAAAAAGAAAAACTTTTCACCGCTTCGAGCTAAGTACCTCCTTGTGGTGCCTTCAGCTCTGCGACCAGAACTCCTGCAGGCCCTGCACGACGATCCGACGGAAGGGCACCTCGGTGTTTCTCGCACGCTCGCGAGGATACAAGAAAGGTACTACTGGCCACGTCTTACCACCGACGTCACCCGTTATGTGAGAACATGCCGGGACTGTCAGCGACGCAAGACACCGCCGAGAAGGACAGCGGGACTTCTGCAGCCAATTGATCCACCTTGCCGACCTTTCCAGCAGATTGGTATGGACCTACTGGGGCCGTTCCCGACGTCGGCTTTCGGAAACAAGTGGATCGTGGTAGCTACCGACTACCTCACCCGCTACGCCGAAACAAAAGCCCTGCCAAAAGGCAGTGCATCCGAGGTAGCTAAGTTCTTCGTCGAAAATATCGTCCTACGTCACGGCGCCCCAGAGGTCCTTATCACCGACAGAGGAACGGCATTCACTGCCGACTTAACTCAAGCGATCTTGGCATACAGCCAAACAAACCACCGCCGGACGACAGCGTACCAACCACAGACCAACGGCCTCACCGAGCGGCTTAACAAGACGATCGCCGACATGCTGTCAATGTACGTCGATGTCGAACACAAGACGTGGGACGCCATTCTTCCGTATGTGACCTTCGCATACAACACGGCGGTGCAGGAGACGACGCAGATATCTCCATACAAATTGGTCTACGGAAGGAGCCCGGCAACGACGCTCGATGCCATGTTACCCAACGTCACCGACGAAGAAAACCTCGATGTGAGCGAGTACCTTCAACGAGCCGAAGAAGCCCGACAACTTGCGCGTCTCCGTATCAAGAATCAACAGACGACCGACAGCCACCGTTACAACCTTCGACGACGCTTCGTGGAATACCAGCCCGGTGAACGTGTTTGGGTGTGGACGCCGATACGCCGACGTGGACTAAGTGAAAAGCTTCTGCGACGGTACTTCGGACCGTACAAGGTGGTTCGACGTCTCGGCCCACTTGATTACGAGGTTGTCCCCGACGGCATCACGAACTCTCAACGACGCCGATCGCGACCTGAAGTCGTCCATGTCGCGCGCCTCAAGCCGTTTCATGCGCGTTAACAAACTGAACCAGTGTTTTTTTTGTATTATTGTTGTATCGGAATTTATTCATTGTACTTTCTTGCATTATTATTGTACTTTCATCTTTAGTTAAAGCATCGGGACGATGCCTTTTTCAGAGGGGGGCAATGCCACGTTCCATTTCCCAAGTTTTTGTTATCGTCCCAAAACACCACACGATTCTTAGCGCAAACCGCGCCTGCAGTTTTCTAGAAGGTTCCGGACTGTAGTAGATCATTTCGATAAGATCACGCCCACTGTGCGAACGGTACAGATTGTTCTGGAAGCTACGCCACCGCCAGCGATAACGCTAGAACATTCGACGGCAAGAGTATAAATGCCGACGCGCTTCGCCGCTTGTCAGTTGTTGATCGAAGGCCAACGCTCCGTTCGCCGCTATCAGTCCGAGACTGCTATCTGTGCGAGACTGCTGCTGTAATTGGACTTTCCGTTTACCGGGCACAGGTTCGCCCAAATAAACAGTTAAACCCCAACACGAAGTCTCCTGTCTTCGGCCACGTCACGACCCCGTGACAATATTATGCTTTTCATGATGTGCTCGCGGCCGTTTCAAGCCGTCCATTAAACGAATTTTGCCGACAGGAGCTAGGCTGCCGTCTTGACCAATTAGTCTATAGTGACACTGCATTTCTGTCAGTCCAGTCAGGCTTACGGCTGGACATCTTTTTAACTACGTGCCAAAAGTGAAACAAGAAAAACTATGTAGCGGCGCAAAAACAAATTCAAGCCTTCGATTAAACGAATTTAGCCGACAGGAGCTTGGCTGACGTCTTGATCAATTAGTCTATAGCTTGACCAATTAGTCTATAATTAATTTCTGTTTTAGTTTCACGAAACTTCAAGCATGCTGCCACCCGGTTCATGACCCATCCACTTTTATGGGAGCGCCCTGCATACAAGGTCATCATCAGCATCGTCATCACCATCTTCTTCTTTTTCTTCTTCTTCTTCTTGTTTTGAAGCCCCTGCTGGTGGATGACTCAGCGCAATCGGTAACGAAAAAAATTGGTAGAAAAGAAAGCAGGGAGAGATAAACGGGCTCTTCATGGAAACAGCGAGAGAAACGAAGAGTAAAAGCTGAGAGGTTAACCAATTCGTCCCGATATTTCAGACAGCAGCTGCGTCGCGTTTCCTTGAGCTCATGCTTGACTACTGGCATAGTTCACGGTATCATCAAGCTCAACTTTGAATGCTTCGTTCATATTAGTATACGTGTTCAAGCGAAAATTACCTGCAGAGTGTTCGTGTTTACATTGTCAAGCTATACTAAGCTCTGCGACGTTAATTTTCGCCCTTATACCCCGCGCGCGCCAGAGCTTCACCTTCAACGACTGAGCGAAGACGACGAAAAAGAAGGCATCGCTTTGTTTTAGGTTTTGGCCATCGCAAGCTCAGCACCATGGCAGCGTTCCGTGGAAGCCAGCAGCAGCAGGGCGTAGTAATGGTGAGCGGTCACTTCTGGCTTCTCGAATGCGCCTGTTATAAGCGAAAGGCTTGGAGACCGTGATTCGACCCCTGCGGTGGCATAGTGGTTAAGGTCGCCAGATGCTTACCCAAAAGACCCGGGTACGATCCTGATCGCGGAGGTCGTACTTCAATGCAAAGGTAGTGCTAGAGCTCCGTGTGTGTGTAGTTTAAATTTATGTAAAATGGGCCACGTCATGGTCTCCCGACGATTTCTGGTTTTCTATGAGAACTAGTAGAAGATGGTGCACCACGCCTGTACAGAATAGAAAAGTGGGTCGTAAAAAAGATTTCCGTGCAAAACACGGCCTACAAGTCACCGGCTCTGAAATTCGCCCACCACCGGTGATGTGAGCATGTGACGTCGTGTTCTGGAAAGCGCGGAGCCGTCATCTTCTACCAAGGTTTCAGCTTCTGCATATCGTTCAGTTTCAGTGGCCAGGTGAAGAAAGCTAAGTGATCTCAATTACACGCGCAGCTGACCACGCAACAATATCGTTTGCTGGAAAGCAGGACGCTCACCGAGTTGTATGTGTGTTACATCACGGCTCGCGAAAGCGCTGGTGTTGCCAGACTCTCACGCAGCTCACGTGTTTGCAAAAATATTCAGTTATAAGTGAGTTACTCGATTGAATGTGCTAAAATTTAACCAGCTCGCTTGTGAAGTGAGAATTATTCCACATATAACACAAATTATGATCAAAATTTGGGTGTTATGGCCTCTTAAAGCACTCCAAGTTGTGGGAATTCACTTGTGATTTACATGTCAACCCATTTATATATATATACCTCATGTTTCATATCATTAATGCTTGTTTTTACTCATGTTTGGTGAGTGTATGCTCGGCTTGTGAATTATTTTGGTGTTTCCGTGTTTGTTGATAAAAGCATTGTTATAGGCCTCCTCACATAATACTCCTATTTGGAATCTGTGAAGTGTTTCAAATAAATAAAATAAATAAATTTCCAGATAGCTTTATTACGGGGCAGCTCATAAACACAGACAAACTTTTTTTTTGCGCTAGTTGGTGCGTAAGGATTCCGAACATGTTATTTGTTGCACCAAGCTTGGAACACGAAGACGGCAAAGGAAGAAAGGCAGAAAAGCGCCAGTCTGGTGGCGCCCATGTTTCCTCCTTTCCAGCCTTCGCGTTTCAAGCTTGGCGCAACAAAAAACGTGTTCAGCAAACTCATAGACATGACGTAGTTTCCGCACGTAGAACCTCGGCAATTATCTTGATTAGTAAAAACAAAAAAAAAAACGCGACAGGTGGTCGTCACATCATTACACCTCGACAGGTGAGCACGATGCTTGATTGCGGAACAACTAACATAAGCGCAACTTTGCTAGGCACCGCAGCTGTGCTACAGTGTAACTCTGCTCCTATAGTACAGCATATTAGAGGTGGGAAGGGTCATTCGGCGTTGGAAAGGGGGCCCTTGTTTGTGATGACCACTACACGCGCCACCAGGAGACGCTGCTGCCGGCAGAAATGTATAACCTTCACCGTGGCGATAGCTCTGCGAGTAGAGCGGCTAATTTTTGTATTCTTCCGAGCTGTGGTCGCGGCGGCTTGACTGTTAATGCGATTATTAACAGGTGCAATGCCACCTAACAATGAAATATAGCCCTTCCGCACAAACAGGAGTAGTTTTTTTTCGCTATAACAAGCGTAAAAAAAGCCACCCTGCCTCAATTTGTTGCCCTCGTTTCCGCCAGTCGAGCTTGATTTTTTGCATGACTCAAAAATATTGTGAAATTGCGGCCTATTTTCAACTAGTGTTGGATGACTTTTTCATAAGCGAAAGCTTGAAAAGCGGCCTTTCTAGAAGTTTTTTCAAATACTCCTGCGCAACTAGAACAAGCTTACTTGCATTGCGCGCAGTGCGTCATAAATCATAACTTTTGTCGAGCAGAGAAGCGTTCGCTATGCCATTATTCGCCATTATTTGGAAAAGCGTGATACCCACGATACACTTGCATGGCATTATGCAAGGACTTCTATTGTGATGCAGGGAGCCCGCGTTCTACTGCCATTCTGTTCTCAGTATTCTTTATATTAGTTTTTTTTTCATATTTTGCGAGATGGTGGTACACGGACACCAATGGCGGCGGACAACTGCGGCGTCAGAATCGGACCTTGTTTCGATGTCCTAACAGCTTTCACTGTAAAACGATTAAGGTACAGCTTCACACCGACGGTTCGCAGTCTAAAGGAAGAGTGCTGCTAGGCAGCATTCTATTGTTGTTGTTGTTGTTGTTGCCCCTTCGCATTGGCACATACCCACTATGGGGGATTGGCCATGAAATCTAGAAGTAGCCTATATGAGATATACTAAAAGGTTTATCCTAAATGAAAAACTAATGATATAATAGAAAAGAATAATTAACTAGAAAAAGAATATTAAACTAAACAAATAATTGAAGATTGAATCAAGAAGAGAAAAGGTGAGGTAATACTACAGTGTAAGACAGAAATTTTGAGTAGACCAGACAATCGAGCTTATCTCACCCGGTCACAATCAAATGAATATGCAAATTTCATTCAAAATTAGACAAGTGTCGTCAGAAATATATTTAAGCAGGCATTATTATGACATGCGCTTTGATTCTTGAATGAAATTGCATACAGCATCGAATACGCTCCTGTGGCAATGTCCCAAGCTAAAGGCACCGAAACTTAGAACATTATCTGCAGTTAAATTTAATCCTACTGCGTGAAACGGAACAATTAAAAGTCTTTTCCTAATTAATGAATAGTTTTTACATGTTATAAAGTAATGCTCTATTGTTTCCGTTTCTTCACAGAATGGACACAGGGGGGATATCGCCAGACCAGCTCTGTGCAAGTAAAAGTTTAATGGAGGGACACGACATCGAAATTTGGTTAAAATAACTTCTAACTTTTTAGATTGACTCCACTGAGGTTTCCAGGGATATGTAAGGTGCTGATAGTCCGTATATTTAGTAATATTTTCCATCATATCCGTATAAATAGCCAATTTTCTATATCTGATCGACACTATGTGTTCCGATTCTGGTAGTACCGAGATCACAGGGCCATCAAGTGTGGCTCGAGATAGTGAATCGGCCATTTCATTCAACCGTATGCCACAGTGTCCCGGGACCCAGACTAACTTCAGGAACTTCACATGAGGTGGAACTAATGTTTGTAATGTCGCTAGAGCTCTTGATTGTTCTGAAGCTGTGAGAGTAGTACACAGCGAAAGAGAATCAGTAATTATCATTGCACTCTCTTCGTTTGTAGGAAGTTTTCGTAGCGCTAAAATAATAGCCAAGAGCTCAGCTTCGAAAACCGGAGTGAAGTCTGGTAGTCTTACCGAGAATGACCAACCGAGGTAATCTGAGACGATTCCTACTGCTGCCTTTTCTTTATTCACAGAAGCGTCTGTGGCTATTATGTTCTTTATTTCCGCATGAGCTATGTAGTCTTCTAACCTGTCATTTAAGTAACTCGAAGATTGAAACTTAGATAGTGGGGGAAAAATTTCATCACATTCTATCGTAATATTGTGATTTAATGCTTTGGTTCCAATTACCGATCTGATATCCACCTTTATGCTTTCCAGTTTCTTTTGTACAAAAATAATCTGGGGAGTACGAAAGCGTGGCCAGTGAGCGAGGAAGAAGGCGTCGGGGTCACTAATAAAGGCATATGCAGACCGTCTCGCTGATAAGCCGTAAAATTTCAAGTATGTTTGTACAGTTAGGATACGGAATCGGCAAAGAATAGTTGGTATGCGAGCTTCCTGATATAGTACATTAATAGCGACATACCTGGGGAGTCGCAAACACAAACGTAACGCTTCTCGCTCTAATAGAACTAACGGTTTAATTTTGTACGTAGGGCCACCCGAAAATAATATACACCCAAATTCTAGTATTGGGCGCATGTACATTTTATATATCATTAATAAGGTGTGTCTACGTAACCCATATTTTCTGTTGCTCAACCTTCGCAATAAGCCTGATGCTCGTTGTGCCTTTGCCACGATATAGTCTATGTGAGGGCTCCAGTTAAGTTTCTCGTTATAAATAATGCCCAAATATTTGATAGACTCTACTTGTGGAATCGGTTCCTGATTATAAAGTACTGAAATTTGAATAGAATCTGCTATAGGGAACACCAGGAGCGCACTTTTACTATTCTATTGTTACATTCTATTGTTAATTTATTGTTATGTTTATATGCGTTGTTAATTTATTGTTAATTCTATTGTTATGTTTTACATTCTATTGTTAATCCCCAGTTTTCTTTTTTTTCGCCTCTCTTTCTTTCCCTTTCTCGTTTCCAGTTTTTTCCTTCTCTGTTTTTTTAATTTTATTTTCTTCGTATTTTTTCTCTTTCATTCTCTTTCCTCGCTTGCTTTCTCTTTTAAAGACAATAGTCTTTCTTCGGCACCTTCGACGTAAAAATTTGGTCGGTGTGTCTGTACATTTGTCTGTTTGTCCGCCCTTAACTGTTTCCTAAAATGCACCGGGCGATACTCTAAAAGGCCGACCCCGCCCGCAGCACCCACCAATATCGCTCAAGATTCAGCGTTCATACTTGTGCAATTGTCAATTAAAAAGCAATCATTGTGCTCATATGAGGCACCATAACAATACGTCAATATTCTGTATGTGTGTCTTCTACTAGAAAAGGAATACATAAGTAATTATAAGGACCGTAGCGTTTATCACGCTGCGCTGATCATGCAACGCTTGGACGAAAAGGCAATTGTTTCCAACGCTTTGCTAAGACGACACGGTGGTGGCCCCTACCCGTCGCCTTGCGTTCTACACCTTATCGCCTCCGAGACGGGCGTGCACGCCACGCGCTTCGTCTTCCAGCTGCCAGATAGCGCTTATGTCTCACGTGTGACGTAACTCGACGCGCTCGTTCGCCTGCGCTGCGCGCTCGAAGCACTCTAACGCAGCGCCTCCAGAATACTCTTGACCGATTTTCTTGCACAGAACATCAAATAAACGTTTTGTTCCCTCTCTCCGGACTCAAGACTATCGTCCTTCGACGACATTTGCAGTGTAACATGCAGATACGGAACCAATTGTTTTTTGTACGTGGTTTTGTCAGGGTTACGTGGCGCTGCGTGAGACGATAACACACGACAACCCTGTCCCCTGAAGTCCTGCGCTCTTACAAACAAGCACGCTTTAGGCTGCTTGTACATGCCACTAAGGTGATGCTCTTTTTGTCAAGAAATTTGTCATGACACCACGCACTTAGTTTTTAATTGAACGCGGCCATTTCAACGTATAAACGTGCAACACAAGTAACGCGGACGCGTGGCCCCTGCTTCTTAATGCCGCAGGCTTTTATCGAGCCGCGTTCCGCTTCATTTTCAGGCTGCAACATCAACTCGGCACCATTCACAAACGGTGTGCGAAGTCACAGATTCGGAAATGCCAAATTAAGTGGCCCCCATATTTGGCGCTACCAGTTGCATTGAGTATGCTTCGACTTCGTGATGACATCCGTGGTGTTTCGCCAGAAAATTAAGGCAAGCAACGCTAAAACTTCGTTTAACGTTATACTCATGAAACAGATTAGCTCAAAACCTACATAAATCATGTTTTAATGTGTACTTTATTTGAACCAATTTATATGCTGTCCCACGGCCCTTCCGTGTACACGTTAGTTGTTCGCATTCCTTCTGCAGGCAGATGGGCCGGCTGCGACTGACGGAAATCTCGGCAGGAAGGACTCGCTCGTCGTCTTGAGGTGAGTGGCGTTCATTAGCGCGGGAGGAGAAAATGTATGTTGGTTGGTATGTGGGGTTTAACGTCCCAAAACCACCATGAGTAAGACGCCGTAGTGGAGGGATCTGGAAATTTTGACCACCTGGGGCTCTTTAACGTGCACCCGAATCTGAGCACAAGGGCCTACAACATTTCCGCCTCCATCGGAGAAAATGTATGTGTCATTTTTAAAAGAGAGAAAGGAAGATAAAAGTGAGCCCCGTAACTGTCTGCATCACAGTGCGACACCTCAGCAGTAGCTCACGAGGGATGGGGGTAAAGAGGGATTGAAAGGTGTAGAGATAGAGAGAGGGGGAAGGAGAGAGCGTGGCGCATGGGCAGTGACATCCGGAAGTAAGAAGAAGATAGGAAAGATGGACACGGTCGCAGGAGTTCGAGGACGAGGCACCACTCAGTCAGAGCTCTTGTAGGCGCCAGAAGATGGCGTAGGGGCGAGCCATTCAGCCAGAGCTGCGCTGTCGTCGGAGGTCGCGGGGGCACAACCGGTTGGCACGAAATCCAGAGAGCGAGTGAACAAGATGCGTTTTTCATGTTCGTTAATGTATTTGCAAATTTTAAGCGCGTACGTCGTGCACGTGCCAGTACGCCGTACACGTATCACTTAATTAGTTGGTGAATTAGTTCTCATTTTACTGCGGATAATTAGCACAACTTGGAATTTCGGAAAAAACATGCTCACATTCGCACATGCATCCACTCAAGAGCAGACCCCACTTACTAGTGTCAATGCGGGGGTGTTGCTATTAGAAAATTCCAAATTGCGCTAAATATTTTCATTGTAATGAATTGCGAAATAGCTTGACAAGATGCAATTAGTTCTCATCATGTTTGTTTATGACAATGAAAAGCGAAATCTCTAATTGCCTTTCGCACTATAGTTGCACCAGAAACAGCTGGCCGGTTAAATGCACCAAGATACTTGCTTCACAAGCTTTGATTTATTGTTGTTGGTGAATCTCGCATCACATTATACATTAGAGCTCGAGAGAAAAATAGACTGTGCATTCAGCTCGAGGTAATATTTCATCATGCTACATATACAAAATAGCAACGACAATAGCTGAAACTTGTGTCCCTGCAGCACACCGACTTTTAGCTGCGTTCATTAAAATGTAGCTTAAATTTGGTCGCGAGTTTGGTCGCTCGCGTCTGACGGTGATCAATGGTGTATTTGTGCACACATAGCCACATAAAATGTCATCACACCTCATCGACCAGAAAAAAGAGCGTTCTAAAGTTCACTGAAGTTGAGGGTTTGGGAAAAAAAATGGCAGCATATCCACGGAGTGAATGATGGAGAGTGGGGCGAAGCATTCGTCCGTCCATGCGTCCGTCTGTGTGACCGTCCATGCGTCTGTTTGTGCGCCCGTCCCTGCGTTCTTTCATGCATCCGCCCCTGCGTCCGTTCATGCGTCCATCCATGCATCTGTTTGTGTGTCCGTTCGTTCATCTTTTCAACACTCCAAGTCCCACCATCTCGCATCTTTTTATCATATATTCCCCATATAGAAGCACCGCCATCCAGCGGACATTCCAAAGACTAAACGAGAGGTGGCACACGCACACTTTCTTACGGCCTGCGCTTTGGGTCCACTTCCCATCTTTAACCACCTCGAGTTCATGGTATATTCTAGTTCACTGTATTCATGGCACTGCGACCAAACGCTCGCTAAACCTTTCGAAAACCAAGGAGGTTACGCCCAGCGAGTATAACGTAGCAACCTTTCCCTGTCAGATAGGGCTCAATTTACATGCCAATGGCTGCTAATGAGAAATGAGAGACAGGAGAATTCGGCTTTTACTTTCTTACGGCTTGCGCTTCGTATCTACTTCTCATTTTTAACCACCTTGAGTTCATTCATGGTATATACAAGTTCATTGTATTCATGGCACTGCGGCTCAACGCTCGCTAAACCTTTCTAAAGCTAAGGAGGTTACACCCAGCGAGTATAATGTAGCATCCCTTTCTTGTCCGATAGTGCTCAATGTACATGCCAATGGCTGCTAATGGGGATCGCAGCGTGCGCGTTGACTAAAAGCCGAATGCTCATGTCCCTTATTCCCCATTAGCAGCCATTGGCATGTACATTGAGCACTATTTTTTATTGTTGAACAACGCACAGAAGAAATCTCTTACTGGCACCACCTTGGAGGTCAAGTGTTATACCTGTTTCGGGTATGTGCCACTGGTGGTTACATACGAGGGACGCCCAAGCCACGCCATAAGGAGCTTCGCCCCTAAAACTCATCTAGCTAGAAAATAACATGACTGAATAGAACGTGCACACACCGATAAAAAAAAACTGCCCCCAAAATAATTAACGCGATTGCTTGGGCGAGTTGGTACGACATGATTCACATAAAATACAGCGCCAATAACGAGGGACAAGAAAAGAAGGAAACAGACAGCGGCACAGACTTACGAGATTTATTTGCTGGAACCGCGCAATATATATTTGAGCAGTATCTAACAAAAAGAGGAAAGACAAATATCGAATAATCATCGTCATAACGCACCATGACTTCTTGACGTTTCAGTCTCTAATACGGGTGTGTTGTTCGCAGTGAACTACTGCACGTGAGTCTTTTTTAATAAATATACGGACTGAAAGCCTCAATGCGCTTTCGTACAGTTTAAGGAGAGTAGTGTAGTTGTGCGAAGATAGCTCATGTGAAGGACAAAACTGGCAATACTTTCCACGTGCAGCACATTTTTATGCGCAACGTAGTTCTTCATCATCAGCCTGGTCACTAGCGTGGTCCTTACTCTTAGTGGCTGGATTAAATTAAGTTTACCTCCGTCACTTGAACTCAGTCTAACGCATGCTCATTGGCAATCTACGATGCAACTCGCCACAGCGGAGCTACTCGACGCACATAGCACACCAGCTTGTTTAGACGTTCTGTCCGCTCTTGATACTCACCAATTTAAATAAAACTTTCAACATATCTTCTCGTCAATACTGTGGTAATATATGACTAATTATAGAGCCGTAAGTTGTTCAGTTTTTATCAAACCAAATTTCAAAATTGGTAGCCTATTTAGGATAACACCTGTAAACACGGACCACCCTGTGTATGAGACGCAAGTGCCTATTCTTTTTCAAAAGCCCGCTTTGCCCAGCAGACGGATGCAGCGCACGCTCTCTTCTAAGAGGCGACGTCGACAACGTGAGCATAGTTAAGTTTGGTGAGCTACATACAGCATGTTAGTCATCGTTGACGTAGAGTCTTAAGCGTGCACAATAATGAGCAACGAGGAGATCGATTCGGGTCACGTAAGATGCACAATGTGCCATTAGACCGAAATCAAAAGGCGACGCTTGGGCGTTCAAATAGCTGCAATCATCGCTGAACTTGTCACTGGCAAGTTCAGACGAGCTGGCACAGTTTGATTCTGCCTCGGAAGACATCGCCAACTATAGCTATTCAGGCCTTAGAAGAGGCACTTGAGCTGTGTTTTCTCCCAGGCCAGCAGTTGCGGTGTGTAGCGAGTTTAGTGACATCATCGGATTTGGATTTGTTGACGTCATACGATACCCACCATGAAGGAGGGAGAAACTCCCTGTTTCTGTTTTGACTCATCGTTCATTGCTTAATTAAGATTATTGACGAGTGTCTGGACAAAATGAACCACTTTGTAGCTGTTGCGGGATTGTCAATAGTTTTTTTTAAAGAATAGTATTTGAAATTGGTAAGAATCGGGGCCTTTAGCGAATTCTCTGTTTAAACCTTAGGCGTACTTCACCGATATAGAATAATTATCTGCTGTGTTTAGACGAAGACCTTACAACTAACATGTTTCGGCATCGTACGTGAAATACCCGTGGCAATCGTTTCGGCTTGCAAAATGCAAAAAAAATGTGGTTCTTGATAACGCTACGGTCACATCCATATTTGTATGTGCCGATTTCGAACAACTCAAGCACTCTCGATCGAAGGCTTGTAGGTCATTAGCTTTCTCTCATAAATAAATCTGACATTTCGTCGCTGCTCCTAGTCATTTTACGTTGTCAGATTTCTTTGCGGCCAGGACATGAACGCATGGCCGTCGCATGGCCGTCTGTTGCAACTGAAGCGTCGCGCTGCCA
This sequence comes from Rhipicephalus microplus, assembly GCF_043290135.1. NCBI lineage: Eukaryota > Metazoa > Arthropoda > Arachnida > Ixodida > Ixodidae > Rhipicephalus > Rhipicephalus microplus. Next base: position 188,485,852 of record NC_134702.1, read on the forward strand.
AACATGGGGGCGACGGTTCCAACGGCGGCATGCAAGAGGGAAGCAATTAAAAGGAAGCACTGTGACTTGCGATTGAACGAAACAAACGAACATATAAAAGGTCATAGAAAGGTACGTCAGGCACCATATAGGCGTACGTTGTGTTCCCGTTAAAGGGGGAGAAGATTCGCCGCAGTGCCCGCGCACTCTCCCTATTAGGTTAATGTATGGCACAGACTTTGCGCCTCCCGCCCCCATCTTAGGTGACCAGGGGGTGGGGGGAGGGAAAAGGCAGCTACCTCTTGCCCCCCTCTTCCACACGCCTGAATGTCAAGCATGCAGGCGCAAAGATACGTTTCCCTCCAATTTCTTCGATGGGACAATTTTTCCTCAATTCATTTTTTTTAGTTTCATGCGGATCCACGCTCTTCTCTGTGAACGTCAGATCCGGGACGACAGCAACTTTAATAAGTGCCAGGCTTGAGCGTAACGCGCAGCGCAGTCCCTGCTAATGTTTAAGAGGTGGCCTGTGTATAGAGCTCCTTCTAAACTGCTTTGGGGTAATCAATACAAGCACATGCAAGCTATACACAATGTCACAAATAATAATCTCTGACGAAAAGGGAACACCGCCAATGCATTTCATCGTCGTTCTGTGGATAAGCGAGGTACCCATGATGCGTGGGCAAGATATTAGGTGCGCCTTGTTGATGTTGCATGTAGATGACGATGATGACGATGAACAAGTAAAATCAAATCCTCTTTTTTTTCACATAGAGAGACGTGGGGGACATAGAGAACAAGTGTTGCCTTGAGGGGGCTTGAACATTCCGCAGCCCAACCTAATGCACGACGTGTGTTCAACGGCAAAGAAAAACAGTCATTTAACATGCGAGAACATGAGATTAGTGCAGAAGATGCCTCGAAAAACATATAAAACTGTTTGTGAAGTTCACCACAAGCGTATTATATAATACCTATTCCTTATGATCGCATGTACATTGGCCGAGCCAAGCTGGCCCATGTACGTCTTTGAGAACATAGAAGCTTCTTGAAGAATACGCTACATTCCCATTCAGCGTTACATTGTGTTTCATGCAAAAGTTAACCGCTGTTTGAAAAAGCAAGTGTTTTGTTCGGGCACCCTCTTCAAATTACGCGAGACATTTCTGAAGCGTATCAAATTTGTTGGAATGCATATCGCTGTATTAGCAATTCATAAATGGGAGCAAACGACTGTGAGTTAAGTTACGTAAATATTTAATGTAACCTCGAATTAACGCTTCGCATGCTTGTGGTGTCATCATAGTTTTTGAACATCCACACTTACATCAATAACTGCGTCTGTCCAAGGTGAGAATTAAGCCGACGTATGCAGTCCTCACACGATTGTGTTGGTCCTTGCAGGAAGCGCATGCACGACAAGGAGGTGCACGAGCCGACCAACATAAACATAAACACCGTGCTAGGCGTGGCCGCGACGCTGCTGCTGACTGTCCTCCTGATCGGCTACATCGTCGGTGAGCATCGACAGCTACTGAGGTCCACTGCCGAACGTAGTCCTCTCTCTGTGCTATATATGTTGTACCTTGTTCTGCGCGAGTCGTTTCGATTTTATGCGTGCAAAATTTTCAACTTTGTCGGCTAACGTGGCCAGCTACGTTTCCTGCGTCTTGATATACCTACCCTGTAACTGTAACAGATGACCCGTTATCTGTATTTCGTATTACGCGTACGAAAGTGGTCAATTTTATTGTCTCAATATCGCTTTGGATGGAAACATGCAAGGTGTACTACGAAGGCCCGGGAAGAGGACAATGTCGATCAGAGAGCACGCAGGAACAGCTGATATTCCAAGAAAACAATGAAGCTGGGCCACGTCGTATAGCCACGTGCTCCACACCGATTTCGCAAGAAGCGAAACTGCCGTAACCGAAAAGGCGATCATGGCCGCTGCGCGCAGGTACGCTGCCTGTAAGCGATGGTAGCCCAGAAACCTAAATAGGTTTCGAACTATAAAATAGAATGAGCTCGCTCAAGAGGAAATCATACAGACATTGTTGGCAAACGCCTTCATGCTGCAGTATAGATAAAATAGGTTGATGTTCATTATAAGGACAAGCATTCCCGCAAGGCTTTCGTAACAGGAATGCGCAGCGAGCCCTGTTGCAAGCTATTTGCAACAGCATCTTCCCAAACATCTTTGTACTTGGGTTTTCCGCCGTGGTGGTGTAGCGGTACTCGACCGCCGACCGTAAGGTCGCGGGTGCATTCTCGGCCGCAGGGGCCACAGTTCGATGGAGCCGAAATGGATAGACTGTGCATGTCAGTGCGCGTTGAAAAGACACTGAAGACTGACATTAAATCTACGTTGATGGCCTAACTAGTGGTCCAGAGACCTCGTAAAGCTACTTTCGCGCCAAAGAAATGACTATTTTGGAATAAAATTACATTTTAGTGGTCCGCACGGCATTAACACATGCACTTCAGATTAACCGTCTGAAAATACGCTCTCTGGCGTAGCATCTGCCTTGCACAAGGTTCCCAGGCTTTAATGCGTGGCCGCTGACACTAGTATCAGCAGAGCAACAGTGGCGGCGGCCACACCAGCAAGAGCGGCCTTTGAAACTCTCCGCGACACTTGTCGTTGGTGAACCTGACAACGAGACACTGGCGCGCGTCGCTGGCGCAGAGGCACAGCACTCAGTCAGCGTAGGGGCAGGTTTTGCAGCACCCCGTGAAAAGCCACGTCGGTTTCTTTGCTGCAGCTCAAGTGGCGTGCACTATTCTTCACGCGGACGCGAAAATTGAGCGAGCTTTGTGGCCGTACACAACACACACAGCAGTACGTGATACCAAAACTAACACCAAGACAATGGCCACGGGAGTGAATCGCAGTTTGGCGAAAATGGAGCTTCTGAAGCTGTCACTCCGTTCCCCAATGTAGCGCCAAGAGGTTCTTTTTTTTTGATGAATCAATGAACAACAGACAAGCAGCCTTTCATAACGTGTTGTAATGCACGGGAGGTTTTTTATCGCCACTGATTTCATTACTAGTGATTATTTGTACTGTTGACGTCGTTGGGATACTTTCAACACTTGTGGTGCATATGGTGTCAAATTACCTTAATTTCTCGATTAGTAGAGAACTGATGTTGGTAATAATGAAGTTTAAGTACGTTCTCCTTTTCACTAATATGTAAATTATTTCCCCTTATTATTTTTTAATGAACACGAGACGTTCGAAATTTCAAGATGTGTCCACTATGACATTCTTTAAATCATTACATGATTTCATTACGCTGAATTTCATTATTATTATATTATTATTATTATTATTACTATTATTAATATTGGATGACGTATACCTAAACACTACGGTACGAGCACATGATCACACTTGAAAAATCGTGCTTATATTCCGTGCACGGTTAACTTTAACCTTTAAAATGTATAGTTGTAATCAATTCACACATTTGTGCTCAAGCGTATTTCTTTATCATTCCCAGCTGGCAGTGGACAACAGTCGCCAGTGAGTACATCGACAGGTAAGAACAAAATATTTTTCCCAGAAATCGTAAAAGCCATTACAAATATATGGAACAGCAGTGAAGGAGTCATTCAGCCACAGCGACAGCTATTGCTACAGCAGACGCATACAGAGTCTGCGGCGCTGTGCCTTTAGTAGTGGCGCACAGTTCGACGACAGCCACCTCATTCAAGCGCAGCCAATATGCCACGAAACGTGCAGTGCTTTGAATCCATGAGAATCTGTAGTGAGGTCTGTGTGAGCGAAAGAAACTTTGTTAGAACACTTGTTATAGCTAAACAAGAATCGCAGTGACCGACTGGCAAGTCTGCCTTGCTGAAAAGCTCAAGGTATACAATCATAGCTAATATTTATGTTGCACATGACGTCAGAAGACCAGCTTTTTCGTACTGCACTGCACTGCAGTGCTTTACCATTTATCGCTTCCTATATATGTTTGAGTCAGCTTAACATCAGCGTGATAACCGCTTCTGTTTTATGTTAGCCATTTAGATGCTTTGCGCTGTATGGAAAGAAAATCTGCTCATTCTACATGACGTACTAGAGTAACATTGTTTCGAAGGATTGATGGGGCTCCGTGGCAATATAGGGTCAGCCTATTAACGATGAGGTAAGGATCCGTATAGTTCCACCTGGCTGAAGTGAAAATATGTGTGAGAATGTTCTCACGCTCAGTAGACCATTCTGATTTAAAAAAAAAAACATCTCTAGTGTTATTTGCCTGCTTCACTCTGTTTTCAGCACTATAACTTTGGCGCATCCTAAATTGAATACATTTTGTTTGTCATCTAAAAATGATGATGGCAAAAATGATGATGGCAAATACTTGTGCACCTTTGTGCGCAAGTATTTGCGAACCTTTTACACATTCACCCACCTTTCTCACGGGGCAATCATAAGTAGGATTAACCCTGCCTACTACCATAGAATGGGCATCGAAATGCTCATCCTTATGAGTTGATAAGCGCCGTATGACTTATCACCTTCCCAGCCGTCTGCCAAACCGCCTTCTCTGACTAGTAATTTTTGTTAAGCATGCTAATTGTTAAGCCTTCTACACTGCCAAAGTTTTCTTTTGCTAAGTATTTCTACTGTGTGACTAAATATACTCTGCAGTGTTAGCGATCATTCCGTCATTACCATTCGCTTTTTTTTCTTCCACTTTCATAGAAGACACCAAGTAAGTAAACTTCTGCAAACGCTACACTGTACCAGCGACCACCTCAGCCTAAATGCGAGCTTCCTTGGATGCTTTGCTATGTTGTCTGATTTAGTTATCACCGAAGACTTACCCTTCGCTCCGCGTATACAGGCGAAAATACTTTGATTCCAATGGTTTATTTACGTAAAAAGAGACAGCCCAAGCAGTAGTACCTTCGTAATAGTGCAGTTTTCCAAACTAAGCAAAGGGCCTAGTATGACATATAAAAAAGAAAGAGGAAGTACCACTACAACTTTCGCAACTTTTCGAATGTTTTCGTAGCGATCTCTTCATTGAAAAATTTCCGATAATTTGACGGTTCGATCGTCTCACATAGCTTTTATTTGAGCCGTAATCACAATACGCAGTGAACGTGATTGTTGATCAGTTGCTTATTTTTTTTCGAAAGTTACGGAGATCGCGCTACGGAGGGGCATTTGAGGCAAATATAGCGGGACCTTCAGGCGCTACCGATATTTCTGCGTTGAAGCCAGCACTCGCAACCACTATTAAGCGTGCGAAACACGTGGACGTTGCAGCCTGTTTTAGGACCGACGCAGTTATGTTTCTGCGATGCTTCGTATGAACCCTGTAGAGCTCGTTTCGCACAAATTCCGGTGTCGGCTTCCTTTGGTTGTGAGCGAAAAATCATCACCTTATACCTGACTAAAAACTCGAGAACGATTCAAACAAAATAAATTATAAAATATCTGGAGCTGAGTAGGGACTGAACAAGGATTGTTTGGGTCCAAGCGGGTATTAAACCGGGGTTGTTTGCGTGCACACGACTACACCTCTGCTTGTGAAAACAGTGACAAGAGCTTCCTCCGCTTGGAAATGCAGTGGAAGTACGTTTCATGCCTCAGAAACACATGCATCCTGTGTACATGCTTCACAATGCGACAAGAAATATTGCAGTATAGAATTTCGGGGCACAAGCGTTCATTGCCAATGAGCGTCATAACATATGATTATCAAAATGGCTCCGTGGTTGAAATCCGGTACCCCACTACAAAAGGCACACACGTTACTGCGCCTATTTCCTTAAGGCCACGTAGTGGATGCATAGTGAATTCGAAAAGTTTTCATGCACTGAGTGTTTGAAGTGCGCACTAGGAACAGGATGTCGCTATCGTGTAACACTCCTAAAGTCGAAGGTTTAGCGTGCCCTAATTTTTAACATTATCAACATTATCAACAGCCCCAGCGTGGTGGTCTCGTGGCTAAAGCACTCGGCTGCTGACCCGCAGGTCGTGGGATCAAATCCCGGCTGCGGCGGCTGCATTTCCGATGGTGACGGAAATGTTGTAGGCCCGTGTGCTCAGATTAGGGTGCACGTTAGAGAATTCCAGGTGGTCGAAATTTCCGGAGGCCTCCATTACGGCGTCTCTCATAATCATATGGTGGCTTTCGGACGTTAAATCCCACATATAATCATTATCAGCAGGTGACCGTATATTTGCTTTAGGTTAGAGTCATGGTGCTTCGGTAGCAAGACACTAGTGACAAGTGGGCGTTATACTGGATATCGGTTCTTTGTCTATTTTTCTCTGTAGTCGTTTAGTCAAAAATGGTGGCTGTATTAAGAAGGCATTATTCGTCTCGGAAATTTTTAAGGTATGCACGCCAAACAATGTGCGCTGGTGCTTCGAACTGCAGCGTACCTTTAAGGTGATGGTAATGACATGGGGCATCTTTTGGTCCATGCAAAATTGATAAATTGCAAAAAACTCTAGGTCGAATTGCTGCTCTGCGCTCGAGGGTTCTGTGCGATTATTAATACGAAGTATTCAGTTGGTGTTGTATTAGGTGTGCCTTGAATTTATTTTATATTTTCAATCGTTACACAAAGATGGCGTGCACACTATGTTATCTTTACCCTTTCAGCGCAACTAAGGCGCCCAACGAGAATATTGTGAGTACACATTTTTTTAGTATTTCAATTGTACATATGGGAACTGGTTTCACTAATGCCTCGTCATCGTAACGTCTCCCTTAATGCTGTGGCATTGTCTTGATGTGTTAATTCTGTAGCAATCACGTCATTATATAGCACTGGCACCACTCTGTATGTCTTCCGTTAAAAAAAAATATGTGTTATATAGGCTTATGAGGTGCAAGCCTGGATGCGTAAATATAAAACCATTGCTACTCTTGATCCTATTGGACTGTTAATACGCAAAGGCATGAGTTATTTTTCCGTCTTGCTTTGTCTGGTTCCTTCACTTTATTCAAATAGGCGCTTTGACGTTGGTCCCCTGTTACTCGTATTCGCGTTGCAGCTAAGGAACGCCAACCGTTGATGCCTTTTGTCACTTTTCCCGTCCCACTCAGAACTCGTCAAATTGTGCTCTTGAATCATGGCTGGTTAAAAAGACTATATGTGGGTAATTAATATTATTTACCAGTTAACTTTTGTCAGCGTGAAATTAGCGCGAAAAAAGATGGATGTTCCGAATGCTAAGTTATACAGAGAATGCTCCTGGTTGTTCTATGCAAAACTAGATTTGATTGAGAAAAGGCATCGTTGGTCTCTACTGCATTACGTGAATACCGTACAAGAATTTTCGGGGCAGGAATGGAATGGTCGTTATGAAGTCGAAGTTGAAGCGACAGCGCGCGCGCACACACACACACACACACACACACACACACACACACACACACACACACACACACACACACACACACACACACACACACACACACACACACACACACACACACACACACACACACACACACACACACACACACACACACACACACACACACACACACACACACACACACACACACACACACACACACACACACACACACACACACACACACACACACACACATATATATATATATATATATATATATATATATATGGGATATGGCACAACGGGAGCGTTGTCAACAAGGATAGAGAGAGAGAGGAAACTTTATTATCAACAAGGATAAATATATTTATTTCCCAACAGTTTCGGGAGGGGACCTCCCTTCATCAGGGGATGAGTTATACTGACATGAGCTTCCAAACTTCCTTGCTGCCGCATCCCTCTCGCCTTGAAACACGTTTGCGAGAGTGAGAGGGAACTGGAAGAAGGAGAAAAAAAAAGGGGGGGGGGAGAAAAAAGACGACAAAAGAAAGAAAAGAAAGAAAGTAAAAAAGAGGAAGAACCACTGGCAACACTGAGAACGAAGCCAACTGTCCGTCTACATCCACCTACGGTTCATATCACGTGCTGTTCAGTTCTTGGCGTGTGTCGGGCCACCCAAGTTGTCGCCGCGGTGCCGGGAGGGTCCGGGACGGCGTGCCTAAAGAAAGGGGTTTCCCCGTAATTGGTCGTTCGGCGGGCGGTGTGTGTAAAGCAAAGGTTTCTCGTTAATGGGTCGGTCGGCTATTTACCTTTAATCTTCGTCCGTTTCCCTTCAACGGTCATGGAGTGGTAGGCGAACGTAAACACTTTGTATGTGCATGTGGAAAAAAAAAGAAAAGGACAGTGTACACGTACGAGTCAGTCAGAAAAAAGCATGGTCTCCAGCTATCAATCTTTGTCACCAATTTTCTCCTGGCTTACTTCTCGGAGGCAGTTGAGTTTTCCGGGGTCCTCGTTGATACCGGCTGCTAATGTACGAAATTTGAAAATAAAATATGCCTCACGCTGTTCGCGCTCGCGTCTGTTTGAAAAACCGGACTGCAAAAGAGTTACGCTAATATTTTCAAAACTGTGGTTTGGCAGGCGCAGATGTCTAGATAAAGGTAGCTTCGGCAGTGAAGTGGCGTGGTACCGGTGATTATTGAACCGCAGCCGAAATGGCGTGTCTGTTTGGCCGATATATTCTTGTCCACAGATGTTGCAATGTAGCATGTATATTACGTTACTGGAGTCACAATTAAGGCTTTCAGTTATGCAGAATTTAAAATCCCAAAAGTTCGCTTTGGATTCACGTGTTGTGAGCATCTGTAGGCATACCTTGCATCGAGATTTTCCGCAGGGATGGCACCCTGATTGAATTTTGGGGGGGTTTGTTTTTGCTCTGACAAGAATGTCCTTCAGATTTTTATCCCGGCGGTACACCACGTGAGGTGGCTTCGCGAAAATAGAAGTTAGTCGTTTGCATTGCCTGATTTTGTTGAAATGGCGGGAAAGTATGTTATTGATTCGTGGCGCTGATGAGGAGTAAGTTAGTACAAGGTTCGTTTGGGAAGTCGTTTTAGGTACTCTGTTTGGTCCCTTAATTATATCATTCCTGTTCACGTTGCGAGCACGTAGTATGGCATCGTCAATAATGTCTTCCGGATAATTTTGTTTCAATAAGGAATGCTTTAGGTGTTCCGCGTGTCTGTCAAATTCCCGCATATCGGTGCATATTCTTCGGTACCGGTAGGCCTGAGAATATGAAATACCCGTTTTGCAATGCTTTGGGTGGCTGCTGTTGAAATGTAGGTACATTTGACGGTCTGTAGGCTTTTTGTAAAGGTTTGTTGACAAGCGGTCATTTTCGACCGTGACAGTAACGTCCAAAAAGTTAATGCTAGTTTTGGAAATTTTGTGCGTGAATTTTATTGACGGGTGGCATTTGTTAAAATCCTCTATGAAGCGGAAAAAACTTCCCTCATCATGGTTCCATATCATAAAAATATCGTCTAAGTATCTTCTGTAGTAGAAAGGTTTCAAGGTGCGTCCCTCAATGAATGGGATTTCAAGTGAAGCCATAAAGGTGCTCGCGAAGTTTGGGGCCATTTTCGTGCCCATTGCAGTGCCACTGACCTGAAGGAAATGCTTGCCATTGAACTCTAAATGGTTATAATTTAGTACAAGTTCAAGAAGTGTAAACAGTACCTCGCCACTTACACTAGTTTATGAGTCCAATTTTACATATTCAGAAACCATAGCCGCTATTCCGTCATGGTGGGGTATGTTGGTGTACAGTGAGCAGACGTCCATGGTCACCAGAAAACTGCCGCCTGGGATGTCGAGACTAGAAGTTTCTCAGATGAAGTGGTTTGTGTCCTTTAGGTAATAGGGAAAATTTGGGGGGATGTTTTTTATTAAGGAATTGATGAATTCTGATATATTTTCTGTTGATGTGCTGTTACTGGATACTATCGGACGTCCCGGATTACCTGCCTTGTGTATTTTGGGGAGCAAATAGAATCGACCGGGAACAGAGTGGGCCGGTAACATTGCTTTTAACATTTTGCCGGTAATTTTCTCGTCCCGGCGGAGATTGTTTAGGGTTACTTTTATCTCCCTTTCAAATTCGGGAGTCGGGTCCGTTGGAAGTTCTTTGTAGAATTTTGTGTCTGATAGCTGTCGTTCCCCTTCCTTTAAGTAGTCCGACGTATTTAGAATTACTATGCAGCCTCCTTTATCAGCCGGTTTGATAGTAATTCCAGTGTTTTTTCGTAGTTCATCGAGTGCCCTTCGTTCTGACTTTGATATGTTGTTTCGAAATGGCCGATTTTTTCCATACGCTCTGATGATATCTTTTTGAACTGCTGATATATACATATCGAGGTGTTTGTCCCTCTGCTCACCCGGACACCATGATCTGTCACCACCAATCACTCTATTCTCGTTTGTACAGTCCTTGCGATCATTTCATTTCATTTCATTTATTCCACCTTAAAGGCCCGGAGGCATTACATAAGGGGGGGCGGCGTACAAGGTATGTCGAACAACTCAACAAAACTCGAAGGGTTCCAAAACGTAAACATTCAAAGAACAATGAAAAAAAAAGGTACAATAAAAAGGTACAAGAAAAAAAAAGGTACAATATGCAAAGTAAAACGCCAATATTACCAAATGCAATTAAAAAGTAATGGTACAAAGGTAAGCTTCCAGAAAAAAGTGACGACAGTTTATACATTAGTTAAAAAAAGTATTTAAACATTGGCAGGGAAAACAGCACATTCAGTTAGATTGCGACATGTGACATTTTAGCTTACTGCGGAAAATTTGGCGGTTATTACACGTGACTATATTATCAGGTAGTTTATTCCACAGTGTTATCCCATTGGGAAAGAAGGAAGTAATCATTGCAGAAGTGTGTCCATTTATTGGTGCGATAGGGTGACTGTGGTTTATGCGGGATGAAGTTCTGTGTGATGGTTGAAGGAGGACGTGCCGTGATTGAGGGTGATAATAGAAAGCATGCATCAGACACAATCAAGAAATGATACGACGAGATTCGAGGGACGGCAGTTTCAATGATTCTTTTAGTGCAGTAACGCTGATATCGTTAGAGTATTGGGAGTAAATAAAACGGGCAGCGCGGTTCTGAATCCTTTCTAAGTCGTTAGTTAGATATGTTTGTGAGGGTTGCCAAATTGAGCAAGCATATTCTAGTTTCGGTCGGACGTACGTTTCATAAGCTAATTTTTTAATGTCTGGTGAGGCTAATTTTAGGTTGCGGCGCAGGTATCCGAGAGTGCGTGAAGCTTCTGAACAGATTATTTGAATATGGGTTGACCAGGATAGCGACGATGACAGATGCACTCCGAGGTATTTGTATGATAGGGTAGGGCTAATGGGAACAGACTTTATGCTATAGGTAAATTTTTCTGGGCTCTTTTTGCGGGTGAATGACATAATTTTACACTTAGTTAGGTTTAACGGCATTAGTGACCTATCACACCAAGTTACAATTAAATTTAAATCATGTTGAAGTTTAATGCTGTCGTCTGGTGTACAGATTGGAGAGTATAAAACGCAGTCATCGGCAAAAAGTCTTAATTTGGTTAGCACATTGGTGGGTAAGTCATTTATGTATATTAGAAAAAGGAGCGGGGAGAGACAAGCACCTTGGGGGACGCCGGACGTTACGTCGGAAAGAGGTGAGTCGTGGTCATTAGCGCTGGTGAACTGCTTACGGTTTTTTAGAAAATTTTCTATCCAGAAAATTATGTTGGGAGGGATTCCAAGGTTGCATAGTTTAGAGAGTAAGAGGTTATGAGGAACACGGTCGAATGCTTTAGAGAAATCTAAAAATATGGCGTCAGTTTGAAGATTTTCATCCATGAAGTGAAGAATATCATGTGTGAATTCGGCCAGTTGTGTTTCGCATGATAGTTGTTTCCGGAAACCGTGTTGGTGATCGAAGAAAAATTTGATGGATTCCAGATATGTCATTAGGTTTGAAGCTATAATATGTTCGAGCATTTTAGATGGGATGCTGGTTAAGGAAATAGGTCGGTAGTTAGCTGGGATTGCGCGGTTGCCTGATTTAAAGATGGGAATAACCTGAGCTATCTTCCAATCGTCTGGGACGTTTCCTGTTTGTAATGATTGTGTGAAGATTAGGCAAAGTATTTGGCTTGAGACAGAAACGGTATTTTTTAGTAATTTACTGTTAATACTGTCGCAGCCCGCCGAGGATGAAACTTTAAGATTGTTAATGAGTAGGAATATTCCTTCTGGGGTAATTTCAATTTCTGGCATCGCTACAGCTGCAGATTCGGGCAGTGTTACGGTATCAGTGGTGTTGGCAGAGGAAAACACAGACGTAAAGTGGTCATTTAAAGCAGAAGCGCACTGGTCAGCGTGTATTGGTTCTCCGTCAGCGTTAGTGAGGCTTATTCGATTAGATTGTGACTTGGGGGACAGCATGCGCCAAAATTTGCTGGGATTTGATTGAAGAATTGATAGTAGGTCATGGGAAAAGAATTTGATTTTTGCAGCTTTTAGTTCGGTTAAGTACTGATTAGCGCACGCGCGGTAGCGCTCCCACGCAGTTGAACTTTGGCTTAGGCGGGCCGTTCTGTACAAGCGTTTCTTTCGGTTACAGAGTAATTTTAGCTGTTTGTTAAACCATTGGCAGTTTGAATCTGATTTAATGAGGGTAGAAGGAATGTATTTGTTTTTGAGGTTAAGCATTGTAGTCTTAAAAAGTTCCCAGTTACAGTTGACACTTCGTTTTAGGTGCGTATTCCTAAAGTTTTCTAAGAAGTTGGCGAGTTCGTGATTAATCGCATCAAAATTTGCTCTCTTGTAATCCGTGATTACCTTCCGTGTGGGTGATTTCTTTTTAAGCGGGGAGGCGATGCAAATATGGATTAGGTTGTGGTCACTAAGACCAGGGAGCGTATTAATGGTTTTTATGTCGTCAGGGCTCGAAGTTAGCAGGAGGTCTAGTATGTTATTGCCCCTGGTAGGGCACGTAATAGCCTGGTGAAGGTTAAAATCAAGGGCAGTGTTTAAAAATTGTTGCTCTTTAGATGATGTCCCATTCGACGCTGAAAGCAACGACCAACTGATTGAAGGATAATTGAAGTCCCCAAACAAAAATATAGGTGTATTAGAATATTTATTTGTAATGGTGTGGAGGGATTGATGAAGTAGGTCGCAGAAGTCGGGGTGGCTGTCTGGCGGCCTATAGCAGACGCCAAAGACAAATTTCGAGGCTCCGTTGGAGACAAGAACCCAGATTAATTCTATTTTATCGTCATGGAAAATAAGTGAGGATGCTAGAGTGTTTTTAATAGCTATGAGCACGCCACCTCCTTTCTTACTTTTGCGATCCCGGCGAAAAATTGTAAAATTTAAATTGGATGGAAACACTTCCGTATCTGTGACGTCATCATGCAACCATGTTTCAGTTAGTATCACCATGTCAGCACTGATATCATTTATGAAACTGCAAAGTTCGTCGCGTTTAGGAATTATGCTTCGTATGTTAGTAAATGCAATGTTTATGTTTAGAAATGCCATAGGACGGATACACGTGTTACACGAGGCGGAATGATTGCAAACCCGTCATGTTCTGCCAACAGAGGTGGCTTCCGATGATGCGCTGTTTTCAAATGTAATGACGGGTGATTTCCGAAGTTCTGTGACTTTATCAGTTTTTGCGTCATAGGAGAATGATTTATTTCCAACAATAAGTTTGTCAACCCTCAGCTTAAATGCACACTTTTGTGGCCGAATGAATTTGAGTAATTTAGAGCGTGCAAGGCGAGTGGCTGCTGCAAAGTCTTCTTTTACGGCGAAGGTCGTATCTTTGAGCTTAATTCCGCAGCTCATAATCTTTTCTTTTGTTTTAAAGTGAGCGAGCTTTATCATGATTGGCCTATTCTTGTCTGGGGCAAATTTTCCGATCCGATGAGCACGTTCTATGGCTCTTGGTTCGAGCGTAATATCTAGTTGGGCGGAACAAAAGTTTATGACGTTAAGCTCTGATTCTTCCCAAGTTTCTTTAACAGAGTCCGCAATACCTAAAAAGAGAAGGTTATTGCGGCGCAGTCGATTACTAGCGTCGGTGTTAGCAGCTTTTAGCGTTTCAATTTCATGTTTGATTTTGGCAGCGTCATCGGGTACGGCGCCCGATGAGGGTTCGATTTGGACTGTTTCTAGCGCTGAGATTCGGTTTGTTAGTGCTGAGAGAACTGTTTCATGGTTAGTTTGTACTGCCTTGAGCTGATTAATATCTTCACGAATGGTTAAAACGGTTTGCTCGATCTTCTTGATAGCGTCTGATAGAGGTTCTATCTGTGCTTTAGTTGGACCGAAAGTATTCACGAAAGTATTCACGGAGGCGGAGGTTACGCGCAAAGTTATCGAGGTCTTGGTACAGTTCAAATTCATTGAATCTACCGGATGATGGACAAAAGGTCAAGCCTCTCGACAAAAGTTGAAGCTGAGCGGGTGTGAGTGTTGTGTTTGACAGATTGAGGACATTTTCCTCATAAGTTTTCGGCTGTTCTTGGCTATCACGTGGCACGGGAGTGTCAGCGTTATATTCGAGAGTAAGGATGTTTTGATTAGGATTGCACTGTGGTTCTGAGTTCCCATTTTTCTCCTCAAAGTTAGGTTGTGGTACGGGTGGTCCCTGGTGTTCTTGTACGGCCTCATTCCTATTTTCCTGTTGCAGAGCAGTGGAGCTACTGCAGTCCCGCTTGAATTTTTTATCTTTTACTACTGAAATTTCGCCTCTCTTCTTTAGTTCATATCTTTCCAGTTCTCTTGCCTCATGCTCTCCGAGATTAGATACCGATTTCTGCGTGGCCTCCGTGACACTGTGTTCGGCGGCCTTACGCTCACAATGGTCCGCAATGACCCGAGTCAATTGCAAGGACGCTTCTAGTAATATTTTTTCCCACTTCCCCCTTTCTGCTTCACTTAGTGTAGACATTGAGGGGTTGCAGGCTAGGCGGAGACCCTTAGGTGCAATTTCGTGAGATAGATATTTGTTTAGTTGTTCTGCATGTTTTTCGTATTGCACCCGCTTTTCAATGATTTTCCTAATCGATAGAAATGAGTGGGACCATGCGTGTTTAAGACTGCCCGTACCTTTTGTTTCCCCGTGTCATTTGGAAGCCGCCGCCTTGGTCTTCGCCGCATTCGTCCGCCTGGTGTTGTAAGGCCTCGCTGGTGGGAGTGGCGACGTCGTCACTGCTGGGACCCTGGATGGCTCTTTGTGTCCCTCGGCTCTCTGTTGTTGAGTGGGTTTGGCACTGGAGTTTGCCGTGCAAGCCGTTGCCGCCGATCTCTGACTCACTGGTGGGACCCGCTGGCTCGCTGGCCTCGCTGGTGGTAGTGGCGACATCGTCACTGCTGGTGCCCTGGATGGCTCTGTGTGTCGCTCGGCTTCTTGTTGTTGAGGGGGCTTGGCACTGGAGTTGTCCGTGCAAGCGATTGCCGCCGATCTCCATGCCGCCGACGTCCATCGCAGCTGCACCCTCGTGTGCTGTGCCAGCAGCGCGACCCCCTCGAAGCTTGCATGTAAGCCGTCAGCAGCCAGGAAGCGGCGCAGCGGGAGTGTTGAGAAACCATGTTCGATGTAATAGACGCCTGCTCCCAACAACCCGTAGTGGCAGAGACGGCGGGCATCTCTGCTGAATCGCTGTACCTCCATAATAAACCGATTCATTGATCGCCAGTTCGAGTCCCGCCGTCGGCGATTGGGTGCGCGAGGTAGTGGCAGACTAAGATGCAGTGTCTTGATGTTCGGGCGCATCTGCCTCATTCGCTTCAATGCCTCCCTCAACGAATCCAGTGATCTTGAAGAGCTCGTCTTCAGGATGTCCGTGGTGCCCACATGCAGAAACAACGTGTCCACCCGGTAAGGTAGGTACTCAAGTAGCGCCGGAATGTCCGAAAACATAGCACCACCATAGGAGATGAAACACGGCGTCGACGAGTCGTTCGGGCTGAAGTGCGTGTGGACGTACCGCATGATTGAGTCCCCGATGACGGCACACTTCGTAGGGTAATTTGGATATCTCCGCGACAAACGCTCCGTTGATGATGTACTGGCAGCCATGGTTCAGGTCAGTGGGAGTAATAATTCAATGGGCCAGTTAGTCTTCGTGAAGGTATGGGATATGGCACAACGGGAGCGTTGTCAACAAGGATAAATATATTTATTTCCCAACAGTTTCGGGAGGGGACCTCCCTTCATCAGGGGATGAGTTATACTGACATGAGCTTCCAAACTTCCTTGCTGCCGCATCCCTCTCGCCTTGAAACACGTTTGCGAGAGTGAGAGGGAACTGGAAGAAGGAGAAAAAAAGGGGGGGGAGAAAAAAGACGACAAAAGAAAGAAAAGAAAGAAAGTAAAAAAGAGGAAGAACCACTGGCAGCACTGAGAACGAAGCCAACTGTCCGTCTACATCCACCTACGGTTCATATCACGTGCTGTTCAGTTCTTGGCGTGTGTCGGGCCACCCAAGATTGTCGCCGCGGTGCCGGGAGGGTCCGGGACGGCGTGCCTAAAGAAAGGGGTTTCCCCGTAATTTGTCGTTCGGCGGGCGGTGTGTGTAAAGCAAAGGTTTCTCGTTAATGGGTCGGTCGGCTATTTACCTTTAATCTTCGTCCGTTTCCCTTCAACGGTCATGAAGTGGTAGGCGAACGTAAACACTTTGTATGTGCATGTGGAAAAAAAAGGAAAGGACAGTGTACACGAACGAGTCAGTCAGAAAAAAACATGGTCTCCAGCTATCAATCTTTGTCACCAATCTTCTCCTGGCTTACTTCTCGGAGGCAGTTGAGTTTTCCGGGGTCCTCGTCGATACCGGCTGCTAATGTACGAAATTTGAAAATAAAATATGCCTCACGCTGTTCGCGCTCGCGTCTGTTTGAAAAACCGGACTGCAAAAGAGTTACGCTAATATTTTCGAAACTGTGGTTTGGCAGGCGCAGATGTCTAGATAAAGGTAGCTTCGGCAGTGAAGTGCATCATCAACGGAGCGTTTGTCGCGGAGATATCCAAATTACCCTACGAAGTGTGCCGTCATCGGGGACTCAATCATGCGGTACGTCCACACGCACTTCAGCCCGAACGACTCGTCGACGCCGTGTTTCATCTCCTATGGTGGTGCTATGTTTTCGGACATTCCGGCGCTACTTGAGTACCTACCTTACCGGGTGGACACGTTGTTTCTGCATGTGGGCACCACGGACATCCTGAAGACGAGCTCTTCAAGATCACTGGATTCGTTGAGGGAGGCATTGAAGCGAATGAGGCAGATGCGCCCGAACATCAAGACACTGCATCTTAGTCTGCCACTACCTCGCGCACCCAATCGCCGACGGCGGGACTCGAACTGGCGATCAATGAATCGGTTTAATATGGAGGTACAGCGATTCAGCAGAGAGGCCCGCCGTCTCTGCCACTACGGGTTGTTGGGAGCAGGCGTCTATTACGTCGAACATGGTTTCTCAACACTCCCGCTGCGCCGCTTCCTGGCTGCTGACGGCTTACATGCAAGCTTCGAGGGGGTCGCGCTGCTGGCACAGCACACGAGGGTGCAGCTGCGATGGACGTCGGCGGCATGGAGATCGGCGGCAATCGCTTGCACGGACAACTCCAGTGCCAAGCCCCCTCAACAACAAGAAGCCGAGCGACACACAGAGCCATCCAGGGCACCAGCAGTGACGATGTCGCCACTACCACCAGCGAGGCCAGCGAGCCAGCGGGTCCCACCAGTGAGTCAGAGATCGGCGGCAACGGCTTGCACGGCAAACTCCAGTGCCAAACCCACTCAACAACAGAGAGCCGAGGGACACAAAGAGCCATCCAGGGTCCCAGCAGTGACGACGTCGCCACTCCCACCAGCGAGGCCTTACAACACCAGGCGGACGAATGCGGCGAAGACCAAGGCGGCGGCTTCCAAATGACACAGGGAAACAAAAGGTACGGGCAGTCTTAAACACGCATGGTCCGACTCATTTCTATCGATTAGGAAAATCATTGAAAAGCGGGTGCAATACGAAAAACATGCAGAACAACTAAACAAATATCTATCTCACGAAATTGCACCTAAGGGTCTCCGCCTAGCCTGCAACCCCTCAATGTCTACACTAAGTGAAGCAGAAAGGGGGAAGTGGGAAAAAATATTACTAGAAGCGTCCTTGCAATTGACTCGGGTCATTGCGGACCATTGTGAGCGTAAGGCCGCCGAACACAGTGTCACAGAGGCCACGCAGAAATCGGTATCTAATCTCGGAGAGCATGAGGCAAGAGAACTGGAAAGATATGAACTAAAGAAGAGAGGCGAAATTTCAGTAGTAAAAGATAAAAAATTCAAGCGGGACTGCAGTAGCTCCACTGCTCTGCAACAGGAAAATAGGAATGAGGCCGTACAAGAACACCAGGGACCACCCGTACCACAACCTAACTTTGAGGAGAAAAATGGGAACTCAGAACCACAGTGCAATCCTAATCAAAACATCCTTACTCTCGAATATAACGCTGACACTCCCGTGCCACGTGATAGCCAAGAACAGCCGAAAACTTATGAGGAAAATGTCCTCAATCTGTCAAACACAACACTCACACCCGCTCAGCTTCAACTTTTGTCGAGAGGCTTGAGACCTTTTGTCCATCATCCGGTAGATTCAATGAATTTGAACTGTACCAAGACCACGATAACTTTGCGCGTAACCTCCGCCTCCGTGAATACTTTCATGATCGCAAGGACTGTACAAACGAGAATAGAGTGATTGGTGGTGACAGATCATGGTGTCCGGGTGAGCAGAGGGACAAACACCCCGATATGTATATATTAGCAGTTCAAAAAGATATCATCAGAGCGTATGGAAAAAATCGGCCATTTCGAAACAACATATCAAAGTCAGAACGAAGGGCACTCGATGAACTACGAAAAAACACTGGAATTACTATCAAACCGGCTGATAAAGGAGGCTGCATAGTAATTCTAAATACGTCGGACTACTTAAAGGAAGGGGAACGACAGCTATCAGACACAAAATTCTACAAAGAACTTCCAACGGACCCGACTCCCGAATTTGAAAGGGAGATAAAAGTAACCCTAAACAATCTCCGCCGGGACGAGAAAATTACCGGCAAAATGTTAAAAGCAATGTTACCGGCCCACTCTGTTCCCGGTCGATTCTATTTGCTCCCCAAAATACACAAGGCAGGTAATCCGGGACGTCCGATAGTATCCAGTAACAGCACATCAACAGAAAATATATCAGAATTCATCAATTCCTTAATAAAAAACATCCCCCCAAATTTTCCCTATTACCTAAAGGACACAAACCACTTCATCTGCGAAACTTCTAGTCTCGACATCCCAGGCGGCAGTTTTCTGGTGACCATGGACGTCTGCTCACTGTACACCAACATACCCCACCATGACGGAATAGCGACTATGGTTTCTGAATATGTAAAATCTGACTCATAAACTAGTGTAAGTGGCGAGGTACTGTTTACACTTCTTGAACTTGTACTAAATTATAACCATTTTGAGTTCAATGGCAAGCATTTCCTTCAGGTCAGTGGCACTGCAATGGGCACGAAAATGGCCCCAAACTTCGCGAGCACCTTTATGGCTTCACTTGAAATCCCATTCATTGAGGGACGCACCTTGAAACCTTTCTACTACAGAAGATACTTAGACGATATTTTTATGATATGGAACCATGATGAGGGAAGTCTTTTCCGCTTCATAGAGGATTTTAACAAATGCCACCCGTCAATAAAATTCACGCACAAAATTTCCAAAACTAGCATTAACTTTTTGGACGTTACTGTCACGGTCGAAAATGACCGCTTGTCAACAAACCTTTACAAAAAGCCTACAGACCGTCAAATGTACCTACATTTCAACAGCAGCCACCCAAAGCATTGCAAAACGGGTATTCCATATTCTCAGGCCTACCGGTACCGAAGAATATGCACCGATATGCGGGAATTTGACAGACACGCGGAACACCTAAAGCATTCCTTATTGAAACAAAATTATCCGGAAGACATTATTGACGATGCCATACTACGTGCTCGCAACGTGAACAGGAATGATATAATTAAGGGACCAAACAGAGTACCTAAAACGACTTCCCAAACAAACCTTGTACTAACTTACTCCTCATCAGCGCCACGAATCAACAACATACTTTCCCGCCATTTCAACATAATCAGGCAAAGCAAACGACTAACTTCTATTTTCGCGAAGCCACCTCACGTGGTGTACCGCCGGGATAAAAATCTGAAGGACATTCTTGTCAGAGCAAAAACAAACACCCCCAAAATTCAATCAGGGTGCCATCCCTGCGGAAAATCTCGATGCAAGGTATGCCCACAGATGCTCACAACACGTGAATCCAAAGCGAACTTTTCGGATTTCAAATTCTGCATAACTGAAAGCCTTAATTGTGACTCCAGTAACGTAATATACATGCTACATTGCAACATCTGCGGACAAGAATATATCGGCCAAACAGACACGCCATTTCGGCTGCGGTTCAATAATCACCGGTACCACGCCACTTCACTGCCGAAGCAACCTTTATCTAGACATCTGCGCCTGCCAAACCACAGTTTTGAAAATATTAGCGTAACTCTTTTGCAGTCCGGTTTTTCAAACAGACGCGAGCGCGAACAGCGTGAGGCATATTTTATTTTCAAATTTCGTACATTAGCAGCCGGTATCAACGAGGACCCCGGAAAACTCAACTGCCTCCGAGTAGTAAGCCAGGAGAAAATTGGTGACAAAGATTGATAGCTGGAGACCATGCTTTTTTCTGACTGACTCGTACGTGTACACTGTCCTTTTCTTTTTTTTTCCACATGCACATACAAAGTGTTTACGTTCGCCTACCACTTCATGACCGTTGAAGGGAAACGGACGAAGATTAAAGGTAAATAGCCGACCGACCCATTAACGAGAAACCTTTGCTTTACACACACCGCCCGCCGAACGACCAATTACGGGGAAACCCCTTTCTTTAGGCACGCCATCCCGGACCCTCCCGGCACCGCGGCGACAACTTGGGTGGCCCGACACACGCCAAGAACTCAACAGCACGTGATATGAACCGTAGGTGGATGTAGACGGACAGTTGGCTTCGTTCTCAGTGCTGCCAGTGGTTCTTCCTCTTTTTTACTTTCTTTCTTTTCTTTCTTTTGTCGTCTTTTTTCTCCCCCCCCTTTTTTTTCTCCTTCTTCCAGTTCCCTCTCACTCTCGCAAACGTGTTTCAAGGCGAGAGGGATGCGGCAGCAAGGAAGTTTGGAAGCTCATGTCAGTATAACTCATCCCCTGATAGGGAGGTCACCTCCCGAAACTGTTGGGAAATAAATATATTTATCCTTGTTGACAACGCTCCCGTTGTGCCATATCCCATACCTTCACGAAGACTAACTGGCCCATTGAATTATTACTCCCACTATATATATATATATATATATATATATATATATATATATATATATATATATATATATATATATATATATATATATATATGACGCTATGATGACTGGGAGTCGTGGCCCGGGTCATACTCCATGTTTATTCTAAAGCACTTCTACTCTTCTGCCAACCATCGCTTCATACGTCACGCGATTCCCACTCCCCCAAAAGACATGGATTACGAACAAGAAAAAGTAAACAAAGAGAGGTTAAAAAGTCACAATTGTCAAAATTTCCAATTGGTTCTATATTCAAGGGAGTTCCGTAAACTTTCAAAGACTTCAGGGGAGAGTGCAGCAGTCCGGTTAACGCAGGAGTTCTGGTGGGTGAGGCTGGTGGTTGCGTCCTGGATAACACAAAAATACTCTGGACCGGGAGATAGGGGTATTCACAGCTGGCATTCTCGTGAAGCACGAACGAGGTTCAAAAATCTTGCAGAATTGAGAGTTTCGATATTGTAGGCATCGAATTCCTCGTCGTGGGTGATACACAGGCCGTGCAGGCAGCTTACGTGCGCGTTAATAGAGCTTGATTGGGCGCTGCCTGTGTTCCTGCCGAGTACAAGGGGTGCTTTTGTAGATTTTGGAGGTTTTTCTATGGCGATGTCGCAGATGTTTAATTCGAACGTGAATATTTAATCTGTGGTGGAGAATGTATCAACAATGATGGGCCTTTTCCCAATGTTTTTTGAGCCTTAAAAGTGGTTTTGATGAAGTTTTCTTTCGTCGTTGACAAAATGTTGAAGTACACGTTGACGTTGTAGTTTCTTGGTTTCGTCGACTTACTTGTGGTGTGACATTGATCGTGCTGTGTCAGGATTCTTAGCAAGTCCCCCGCAGGCTTCTACGACGCGAACCAATGCAGATGTTTTCGGCACAAAACAATGTGGGGGTATGGTGCACTTGAATCTTCTGTATTCATAAACCGCTCATTGTTGGTCGTTGCCTGAAGTGTACTTTTGCCACCAGAAGTCGCACCTACGATATTGTTTTCAGTGTTGGCAGTGAGGTTGTGCACTGGATTGACGTCACTTTGATCTTGGTATTGATGAACACTAGACGCTTCTGCAGAAGACTTTCCTTCACAAGATGCTGATTGGGAATGCAATGCTTCTGTCTTTGTTGAACTGCTGAGCTTTATGCCAAGCCAGTTTGCAAAGTACGCATGCGGCATGAACTATTAAATGCATCTCGGTCATCAATAGCGAATTCAATTCTTTTATGCAGCGGAGAGTTAAGCATTGGTGATATTTCCGTGGATGAGGAACCAGGTGGAAAGTTGGGAAAACGACCGCATGGTCTTTCCGTGAGCATGTGGCTAACTTCACCTGTCGCGAATTGTATATTCATGCTCTGTGCTCGAATGCGTGAAGGCTGCTTAATACTGCGATGACTGAGTTTGAATGCAATGAGAGTGGGTGTGCAAATCAAATCTTCATTATAGTCTTGAAACCAGATGATCCTTTCTTCTTTTATCTTTTGCCAAGACTCGTCATTCTCGAGTAAGTGGGTGAGGTAAAATTTAGAATCCTCACCGGTGACGTAGTCACTGAAGTTCGTAACCATTTCCCGTTCCGACCAAGACGCAGCGGTAGCGTGGAGCTCGAACAGGTCGAACCAGTTTTCTACTGGTCCATCGTCCGCTGCTCCGGTGTACTTGGGGATGGGAAGGTCGGTCGATGGTTCGGCCATGATGCTGGTAACTGCTTGCGCCTGAGATCACCTCTTTTGTTGTCGATATTCAGTTGAGGCGTATTGCCGGTGGTTTCGTGAATAATGTGTGGATGATGAGCGGCGGCGAGGTCTTCATCCTGTCGACTCGCGTGACGCTATGATGACTGGGAAACATGGCCCGGCTCATACTCCATGTTTATTCTAAAGCACTTCTTCTTCCTCTCCTCTACCAAACATCGCTTTATACGACACACACACACACACACACACACACACACACACACACACACACACACACACACACACACACACACACATATATATATATATATATATATATATATATATATATATATATATATATATATATATATATATATATATATATATATATATATATATATATATATATATATATATATATATATATATAATTGCTGGCACCGCGCCGATCCGTCTCGCCCTCTCAGGCCACGGTTTGACATTCGACATGCCAACGAGTACGTATCCCGCCGTGGAGATGTCGGTTCTCAAGGACCTCCGGTACCTCGACACCCATTCGACGGCCGCCGTAACAATGATGACGAAGCTACAACTGATTACGAGCCGGTCTTCCGACATCGACCACGCTCTCCTTCTCCTGCCCAGTCACCTTCGTTGCAGCGCCGCACTTTTGCCGGCACCAGAGGAGCGAGGTCACCCAGCCCACACCGGGGAAACTGAAGGCGGCGACCTCAGGGGGTAAGGTTGCAGGCTGTCAAGACGAAGAAAAAAAGCCCCCATTACTCCCACCTCAGGACGCTGTAAAGCCGACAAGACGTAATACCGACGAAACCGTGACCCCGGGCCTTACCGTTCTTGTGGATGGACAGCAAGTCAAAGCTTTAATCGACACCGGGGCTGACTTCTCTATTATCAGTGATGACCTTGCCGTACGCCTCAAGAAAGTAAAGACAGCGTGGACGGGACCTCACTTAAGGACGGCAGGCGGCCAATTACTGATGCCTGTCGGAATGTGCACAGCAAGGATCGACATCGGTGGCTCTACTTTCGTGGCGACGTTCGTCGTTCTCGCTTCATGCTGTAAAGACCTGATTATCGGAATGGATTTCTTGAGAGAACATGGCGCCGTGATCAACATCCCTGACAGTGTCATTACATTTCACAAGAACAGCCCTACTTTAGTCGATTGTTCAGAGCTGAGACATACGTCTTGTTCAGGGCCTTTGCGTCTGACGGATGACGATGTGGTCGTCCCGCCACGATCGTGTACGCTTGTTTCGGTGGCAGGGGATGAGCCGTTTGACGGCGACGGCATTGCTGACCAAATAAGCTCACTGATATTTAGCCACGGTATTTCAGTTGCTCGAGGTCTTGTCACTGTCACTGCTGGACGCACAAACTTGCTGCTCACTAACTTCAGCACTGAGCGCCGACATCTCCCGAAGGGTACAGCCGTCGCTTACTTTGACGCTACTGCAGAAATCCAAGGCAGTTTATCGGCCCTAGACGAAGCACCTCAAGAAGAATCACTACCTAATCTTGACGTTGGTACTACGTTGTCAAGGGACGAACGAACTAGACTTCTTGAGCTGCTAGCTGAATTCCAGGACTGCTTTTCATCGACATCACGGGTCGGTCGAACGCCGCTAACAAAGCATCGAATAATTACTCACGACGCAGCAAGGCCTATACACCAGAATCCTTATCGCGTGGCTCCAAAGGAACGGGAAGTGATACAGCAACAAGTCGCTAAAATGCTTGAAGATGATGTGATTCAGCCATCACAGAGCCCATGGGCATCGCCTGTAGTATTAGTTAAGAAAAAGGACGGTACCCTGCGTTTTTGCGTGGATTACAGGAAGCTGAATCAAGTGACTAAGAAAGATGTGTATCCGCTTCCACGTATTGATGACTCCCTCGATAGGCTTCGGAGCGCCCGCTACTTTTCAAAGGCTCATGGACACTGTACTTTCAGGGTTAAAATGGAAGACCTGTTTAGTTTATCTAGACGACGTCATAGTGTTTTCCCCAACTTTTGAAGAGCATCTCAAGAGGCTAGAAGTTGTTTTACGAGCCATACGCTCCGCAGGCCTCACATTGAAACCAGAGAAATGCCACTTTTGTTTTGAAGAACTGCTGTTTCTTGGTCATGTCGTCAGCTGTACCGGCGTTCGGCCTGATCCCGAAAAACTTGCGGCTGTGGCACAGTTCCCAGTACCGTCCGATAAGAAAGCTGTCAGGCGCTTTCTGGGCCTATGCGCCTACTATCGCCGGTTCATCGCCGACTTTGCACGGATTGCGTCGCCGTTAACTCGCCTCACTAGAGACGACGCCACCTTTGAGTGGAATCACGAACAGCAAGCAGCGTTTAATGACCTCCGCCAACGTCTTCAAACACCCCCAGTGCTTGCTCACTTCGACGAACAAGCGCCAACAATGCTTCACACTGACGCAAGCAATGTAGGCCTCGGAGCTGTGCTTGTGCAGTGGCAGGAAGACACGGAACGAGTGATCGCCTACGCAAGCAGGACGCTCACACGCGCTGAGGCCAATTATTCAACAACTGAGAAAGAATGCCTCGCCGTGGTCTGGGCAGTTATGAAATTTCGCCCGTACTTGTATGGCCGCCCTTTCAAAGTTATAAGTGACCATCATTCCCTTTGTTGGTTGACTAATTTAAGAGATCCAACCGGCCGATTAGCACGCTGGAGTCTGAAGTTACAAGAGTTTGATATGACGGTCATACACAAGTCTGGGAAGCGCCAAACGGACGCCGACTGCCTGTCTCGATCACCAGTACAGTCAGCTTCTCTTTCTGACGACGACGATATGGCCTTCCTTGGTGTTCTCGACGCGTCCACGATTGCCCAACAACAACGAAGTGACCCTGAATTGCTTGATTTGATTAATTACGTGGACGGACGTTCTTCGAGGGCACCTAGAGTCTTTGCAAGGACATTATCGTCGTTTTGCTTACGCAATGGCGTCCTCTACAAGAGAAACTTTTCGTCCATCGGAGCTCCCTATTTGCTTGTTATTCCTGCACCTCTTCGAACTGAAGTGCTCCAAGCATGTCACAATGAGCCGACGTCTGGCCATTTAGGCTACACTCGCACATTGGCAAGAGTACAGCAGGGATACTACTGGCCACGACTCACAACAGCCGTCAAGCACCACGTTCACACTTGCATCGATTGCCAGCGCCGCAAGTCACCTCCAAAGAGACCCGCCGGTCAGCTGCAACCAGTACAGGTTCCACGTACACCGTTTGAACAGATAGGAATGGATATTTTGGGACCCCTTCCTACTTCTACTGCAGGGAATCGCTGGGTTATAGTCGCAACAGACTACCTAACCAGGTATGCCGAAACAAAAGCTATTCAAAAGAGCACCGCAGTGGAAGTGGCGAGATTTTTCATAGAAAATATTGTGCTACGCCACGGTGCTCCGACTATCGTGATCACGGACCGCGGAACAGCATTTACGGCAGCTATTTTAGACCACGTCCTGATGCTTAGTGGAACGACTCACCGTAAGACCACTGCGTACCACCCGCAAACAAATGGACTAACGGAGCGCCTCAACAGGACAATTGAAGACATGCTGTCGATGTACGTGGACGTCCAACATAAGAATTGGGACGAGATTTTACCCTATATCACGTTCGCATACAATACGGCTAAACAAGAGACGACTCGCATGACTCCTTTCAGCTTGGTTCACGGACGGGAGGTGCGGACTATGCTGGATGCGATGTTGCCACATGAATGGGACGCTACCGACACAGGCGCTGACGTGTTCACTGAACGCGCGGAAGAAGCTAGACAGCTCGCCCGCTTACGGATCCACCAGCGACAAGACTACGATGCAGGCCGCTACAATGCTCGCCATAGAACTGTAACGTACAAAATCGGTGACAGAGTGTGGGTCTGGACACCAGTACGAAAACGTGGACTGTCTGAGAAGCTGCTAAGGCGATATTTCGGCCCATACCGAGTATCGCGCCAGCTAAGTGACGTCACCTACGAGGTTGTCTCCGACAGTCCCCAATGCCCGAGGCGTCGCCAGCACCAGCCTGAACTTGTTCATGTAGTGCGTATGAAGCCGTACGTGAGTGACTGACTGCACGTTAAAAAAATACTGTGCGTCTGCATCAGCATCGGGGCGATGCTCTTATAAGGAGGGGCAAGTGACACGTGTTCATATGAAAAAGAACGATGATAGGAATGTTTTGTATTTTCCAGCTAGTGGGTCAGGTGGTTTTTCGGGACGACAACGAAGCAGGCATCTTGCTGTACAGCTGATCCTGAATACGCTCTTTTCGCTGCCGTAAGCTGCTGTCATCTTTTGTTCGCGTTGCACTGCGACAATATATATATATATATATATATATATATATATATATATATATATATATATTGTCACGTCGCTCCAGGGGATGTCGACAAGGTCTATTGATGTCCGAGCAACAGGGCTCTAAACAAGCGCGCCGGTTGGGCTTGTCTTCTAGAGCGGGGGTTCACGCGCACTTCTTTCTTCTTCGTGGTCTGTGCCTTCACCTTGGCATGCGACCCACTACTAGAAGCAGGTGGCAATATTCCTCCTCAACAAAAAAAGAAAGAGCATCGTCCCGATGCTGTAAAGTTATCGAAAAAAAACCAAAACAAAGTAGGTTAAACAATGAAAAAGGGCACCAATAATCAAATGTTAGACGCGATAAGTTCACCAATGATGAGGCAATCGTCGGAGCACAAATAAAAAAAAACACAGGAAAAGTGGTCTTTTAGGAACGCGCAAAATAGGGCTTCATGCGCACCACGTGAACTATGTCAGAGGTCGGTTGTTTTCGTTGTGCCCATCGTGACGACGTAGCGTCCGGAACCACTTCGTAGTTTACGTCGCTCACGCGGCGTATTACTTTATACGGACCGAAGTATCTGCTGAGCAACTTTTCGGAGAGGCCACGGCGCCGAACAGGGGTCCAAACCCAAACTTGGTCTCCCGGACTGTTAGATACGTCATTGTGACGCTTATTGTAACGTCGTGCATCGACCTGTTGCTGCTGACCAATGTGTAGCCGGGCGAGCTGGCGAGTTTCCTCGGCACGCTCTGCAAATTCTTCTGCGTCAGTTGTTAATCGATCAGCGCCTTCATAAGGAAGCATCGCATCCAGCATCGTCTGAACTTCGCGGCCGTAGAGAAGGCGAAACGGTGTAAATCGGGTTGTTTCTTGAACGGCGGTGTTATAAGCGAACGTCACATAAGGCAAAATGCGATCCCATGTTTTGTGTTGGACGTCGATGTACATGGAGATCATGTTTGTGACTGTCTTATTTAGTCGCTCGGTTAAGCCGTTGCTCTGCGGATGGTAAGCAGTCTGTTCCTCTGTCGGTTATCACTGTAGATGGAGCACCGTGGCGCAGAACAATGTGGCACATGAAGAACTGTGCTACCTCAGAAGCCGTGGCTCGTGGTATCGCCTGTGTCTCAGCATAGCGGGTCAAATAGTCAGTTGCAACAATGACCCATTTGTTGCCGTCGGACGATAAAGGAATTGGGCCGAGAATGTCCATGCCGACTTGGTCAAATGGCTTGTGGGGTGGATCAATTGGCTGAAGTAATCCAGCCGGCTTGCTTGGTGGTGACTTTCGACGCTGGCATTCACGACAGCTTTCAACGCACTGCTTCACGCTTGCCGAAAGTCCGGGCCAGTAGTACGCCTCACTTACTCTGGCGAGCGTTCGCGAGTAACCTAGATGACCAGATGTGGGCTCGTCATGACACGCGGAGAGAACTTCATCCCGCATGTCCTTCAGAACGACGAGGAGGTAAGCACGGCTCGTAGAACGGGCGTTTTTTTTTGTACAGGACATTATGTCGGAGGCAGAAAGACGTCACGACGCGATATAGATGGCGAGGTATAACGGCGCTATGACCCTCCAGATAGTCGATGAGCGGTCGAATCTCTTCATCGTCTCGCTGGCGTCTGCTCAAGTCAGATGATCTAAGGGCGCCCAGGAAACCGTCATCGTCATCTTCTTCTTGATTGACTAAAGGTGCACGCGACAGCGTATCAGCGTCTTCATGCTTCTGTCCAGACTTATATACGATGGTCACATCAAATTCCTGTAGGCGCAAGCTCCATCGGGCCAGTCGTCCAGAGGGATCACGAAAGTTTACCAACCAGCAGAGGGCATGGTGGTCCGTCACCACTTTAAATGGACGACCATAGAGGTACGGGCGAAACTTCGTGATCGCCCACACTACTGCGAGACACTCTTTTTCTGTGGTCGTGTAATTCACCTCGGTACGGGACAGTGAGCGGCTGGCATAGGCAATGACTCGTTCTTTGCCGTGTTGATGCTGGACGAGCACTGCGCCGAGGCCGATGTTACTGGCGTCAGTGTGCACCTCTGTGTCAGCATCATCGTCAAAATGCGCAAGAACAGGGGCTGACTGCATCCGCTGTCGTAGCTCGGCAAAAGCAGCCTGTTGTTCGGTAGCCCATACAAACGGTGTGTCGTCGCGTGTAAGGTGAGTCAAGGGTTCCGCTATCTTCGAAAACCCTCTAATGAATCGTCGATAGTAGGCGCACAAGCCCAGAAAGCGTCGAACAGCCTTTTTGTCTGTAGGATGCGGAAACGCGGCTACAGCGGCAAGTTTGTCGGGGTCGGGTCGAACTCCTTTCGCGTTGACTACATGGCCAAGGAATTTGAGCTCTTCATAACCAAAGTGACACTTCTGCAGTTTGAGTGTAAGATCTGCTGATTGAATAGCCTGTAGCACACTCCTGAGGCGATGAAGATGTTGCTGGAAGGTTTCAGAAAAAACGACAACATCATCAAGGTATACGAGACAAGTTTGCCACTTCAGACCAGTAAGCACAGTATCCATCATTCGCTGGAAGGTTGCGGGCGCTGAGCACAAACCAAAAGGAAGGACTCGAAATTCATACAGGCCATCAGGGGTAACAAATGCCGTTTTCTCGCGATCTCGCTCGTAAACCTCGATCTGCCAGTACCCGCTTTTTAAATCCAAAGAGGAAAAATAGTGGGCGCGGCGTAATCTGTCTAACGAGTCGTCGATGCGTGGCAGCGGGTACACGTCCTTTTTAGTCACGCTGTTCAGCTTCCGGTAATCGACGCAAAAACGTAGCGTTCCGTCTTTCTTCTTGACTAGGACGACCGGAGAGGACCACGCACTGTTGGAAGGCTCGATGATGCCGTCGTCAAGCATTTCTCGAACTTGCGTACGAATGGCTTCTCGTTCCTTCGCTGACACACGGTAAGGCTGTTGGTGTACTGGGCGAGCGTCGTCGTAAGTGATGATTCTGTGCCTAGTGATCGAAGTCTGGCGCACCTTAGAGGAAGCAGCGAAGCATGACTTGAATTCAAGCAAGAGTTTTCGCAGTGCTGTCTGGTTCTCTGGTGTGAGGTTAGAATTAATGTCGATATTGTTTAGAGACGTATCGGCGGCCTCCACTGCGTCCGACGAGAAGCAGATGGGAACGGTACTTAATTCATCTGCAAACGCTAACGAAGTGCCACGAAAAAGGTGTCGGTGTTCGTTGCTGAAATTTGTAACGAGCAGTTGAGATCGGCCATCACGTAGCTGTATGATACTCCTAGCCACACAAACACATTGAGACAGCAAGTGTTCAAAATTACTTTCTGCAATCGCTTCACCATTTCGCAATCCACAGCATGTGACGTCGACAATAACACTGGCTCTTGGAGGAAGCGTTATACTTTCAGCAGAAACACGAAGAATGTCGGCACGTTGTTGGTCGTCCTGCTTGTCGATTGCTCGGTCGGCTGAGAAGGTGATGCGATTCTCTTGAAGGTCAATGACAGCTCCATACTCCTGCAGGAAGTCAACACCAAGAATAACGTCGCGTGAACATTCACGGAGCACAAGGAAACTTGCTACAAAAGTATAACCGCAGACCCGAACTCTGCTCGTGCAGGTTCCAAGCGGAGAGACGGTGTGGCCACCAGCCGTTCGAATCACAGAGCCATGCCAGGGCGTGATTACCTTCTTTAGTAGTCTGGTCATTTTCCCGCTTAGTATAGAATAGTCAGCCCCGGTATCAACTAAACCACCTACTGCATAGCCGTCTATCAGCACCGGTATATCCAGAGAAAGCCGCACATATCGCTCAGTCGAATCCACACCCTTTACTGTTAGCGTCGATCGGAGGTCTTCAGCACGTCGACTGCCAGCGACCTCGCCTCCAAGGGTCGCTTGCGTTAGTTTTCCCGGCGGGGACTGGGGGACCGTGCGCCAGCATGGCGCTGTGGCGAAGATGAAAAGCGCCTCGTCGACGGTGAGCGCGGCTGCCGTCCAGAAGGCGGTGGCATGCGCTGTTGAGCCAGGTGGTCCTCAATGTACTGAAAAGCCGCGGTATTGAGGTAGTCCTCAATATATTGAGGTAGTCCTCAATATTGAGGTAGTCCTCAGTATATTGAGGTAGTCCTCAATATACTGAAAAGCCGCGCAGCCCGAGCCGCCGGTATGGACACTGGCGGTACAAATGGTCCGCTTCACCGCAGTGGAAGCACAAAGGCCGGCGATCAGGAGTGCGCCAAACATCAGATTTCCGAGGCGAAGCACGTCTGTCGTCAAGGTAGTGCGCTGGTTGTTCCGCAAGATGCACAGGGTTGGCGTAAACGAGGGGTGGGGGCGCGCGTGTGTTCTCGTAGTACCGTAGAGGCTGCGCCGACTGAAGTGAAACTGTAGGAGGTGCCTGAACAAACAGCGGGGAAGAGGAAGCTGGGCGCTTCAAGGCTTCCGCATAAGTCGCACGGTGGTAGTCAGCCGGGGCCGGTGCGGCGTTATCCAGACTCACAGGGTCACGCAGGGCATGATGCAGCTCGTCCTTGACGATACTTGCAATAGAACTCACCGTAGGTAGTGGTGGTGTGGCAGCCTTTTGCAGCTCCTCGCGTACTATAGAGCGGATGAGGTCGCGCAGACACTCGGTGTTGTTCCCAAAAGTCGTGGGAACTTGAGCAGTGGACGTGCTCACTTGCCGGTCATACAGGGTGGATCGATGCTGAAGCATCTTTTCCATCGTGACGGCTTCAGACAAAAACTCGGCGACCGTGCTCGGAGGGCTCCGTACAAGGCCAGCGAAAAGCTGCTCCTTAACTCCTCGCATCAGGTGACGCAACTTCTTTTCCTCTGTCATACCTGGATCAGCCCGTCGGAATAGGCGCGTCATATCTTCCACATATGTCATGACAGTTTCGTTGGGCATCTGGATGCGGGCCTGGATCGCTCGCTCCGCTCGTTCGTGGCGATCAGCACTTCTGTAAGTGTCCAACAGCCGGCGGCGGAATTCGGGCCACGATGTCATCTGTTCCTCGTGATTCGTGTACCAGGTACGTGCTCCATCCTCCAAATAGAAGTACACACGCCGTAGTTTCGCCGCGTCGTTCCAGTCGTTCAAAGCAGCCACGCGTTCGAAGTCGACCAACCAGTCCTCGACGTCTTCGAGCTCGGTGCCATGAAACGGTGTCGGAACCTGTGGACTTTCGAGGGTGTACCGAGTCACCGGGGGGTTTCCCGTTCCTGTTAAAGTGGTTTGAACGGACGTGCTCATCATACTGCTGTGAACTGTGGGGTCAGCTTCGGGTGGCAATCCCCTGATCCTGCGGCTTGTCCGATGAACGGGAGTGTGGACTCGCACTGGGCTTGTGGTGCTGCTTCCAGGAGGGGTTTGAAACATCCGTGAGGGGCTACCCAGCACCTCCACCAATTGTCACGTCGCTCCAGGGGATGTCGACAAGGTCTATTGATGTCCGAGCAACAGGGCTCTAACCAAGCGCGCCGGTTGGGCTTGTCTTCTAGAGCGGGGGTTCACGCGCACTTCTTTCTTCTTCGTGGTGTGTGCCTTCACCTTGGCATGCGACCCACTACTAGAAGCAGGTGGCAATATATATATATATATATATATATATATATATATATATATATATATATATATATATTGTAGTGAAGAAGATGAGGCTACTCAGAAAGGCAGGGGGTATGACTCAGTCGGTGAAGAAGACGGCGTTTGGTTAACTGGGGACTCAGGCTAGTTCTGCCATTACCGCTTGACGTGTCGTGACCGCTCTCCTGTTTTATAAAAGAGTGCCACTCTAAAACGCCTCAGTATAATTGGTGGAGGTGCTGGGTAACGCCTAATCCTGGAATTGCGAAACCGTACGTTGCCTCCATTTGCTACGATGTCCACGAACGACGATCAGCAGGCGGCCGCCTCGGCTCCAACTACTGCAGCTCCTGTCTATCTCGGCTCCTTTCGGCAACGCGATCCGCCTACCTTCAGTGGAACCGAT
Organism: Rhipicephalus microplus; assembly: GCF_043290135.1. NCBI lineage: Eukaryota > Metazoa > Arthropoda > Arachnida > Ixodida > Ixodidae > Rhipicephalus > Rhipicephalus microplus. The sequence continues at coordinate 188,519,255 of NC_134702.1, forward strand.
GACAAAGACGTGGAAGACTGGCTCGACGAATACGACCGGGTGAGCAAGCACAACAAGTGGGACGATGTGCACAAGCTTACTGTCGTCCAATTTTATTTGACCGACGTCGCCAGTCTGTGGTACCGTAATCACGAGAGAGACCTCCCCGCCTGGTCGGCCTTCCGAACGGCGTTTGCGGACTTGTTTGGCCGTCCAGCGCTTCGCAAACTACGGGCCGAGCAGCGCTTGCGTACTAGGGCTCAGCAGAATGGTGAGAATTACACCAGTTATATCGAAGATGTGGTCGACCTTTGCCGACGTGTCTGCACTTAGTGTCAGCGACATGCTACAGGAGCAACGAAAAGATCCTTGGATCGCTTCACTTATTAACTTGTTGAGTCGAACTCTCTCGCAAAATATACGTAGAGGTATGCGCCGTCAAATACAACACTTCGTTATCAGAGATGGTTTGCTATACAGACGCAATTATCTCTCCGAAGGACGCCAATGGCTCCTAGTCATTCCCAGACGTCTCCGCTCAGACATATGCGCCTCCTTTCACGCCGACACAAAATGCGCCCATGCGAAAGTGTTAAAAACCTACACCCGGCTGTCCCACCGCTACTACTGGCGTGGAATGTATCGCTTCGTTCGTCACTACGTACGTTCCTGTCTCGCTTGTCAACGCCGGAAGAATCCCACTCCAAGTTCTCCAGCTCCACTACAACCCTTACCTTGTCCTGCTCGACCGATTGACCGTGTTGGTATTGATCTGTATGGACCTCTTCCGATTACACCGGCTGGAAATCGCTGGGTAATCGTCGCTATCGATCACCTTACGCGCTACGCAGAAACTTCACCACTCTCGTCTGCGTCAGCCAGTGACGTCGGTCGTTTCATACTGCATCAGATCATTTTACGTCACGGTGCACCACGTGAACTCTTGAGTGACCGAGGGCGTGTGTTTTTGTCGGACGCTGTCGAATCGCTTCTCAAAGAATGCCAAGTCATTCATCGCACCACCACCGCGTATCATCCTCAAACTAATGGCATTACAGAACGATTAAACTGTACATTAGAAGATATGCTGTCAATGTACGTCGCAACCGACCACACCAATTGGGACAGTATTCTCCCTTTTGTAACCTACGCGCATAATACTGCTGTCCAGACAACCACTGGTTTCTCTCCATATTTCCTCCTTTATGGTCGCGAGCCCTCTTGCATGCTAGACACCATCCTTCCTTACCACCCGGATGTTGCTGAGTCGACGACGATGTCACAAGCTGCTAAATACGCGGAAGAGTGTCGTCAGCTTGCCCGTTCCTTCACAAGTACTTAACAGCAACGCCAGAAACACCACCGCGATAGCCCGACGCCTCCGGCTTCTTATGCATCAGATGACCTTGTCTGGCTTCGCATCCCTTCAACCAGCCCTGGTCTCTCAACGAAACTGATGTACAAGTATGACGGACCTTACCGTGTGGTTAAACAAACCTCACCCGTCAATTACATCGTGGAGCCGCTGGAGCAGCCCCATGATCAACGACGCCGTGGACGTGAGACCGTCCACATAGACCGCCTAAAACCGTATTACGATCCCTCTATTGTCTCCTGCCCATGAGTCGCCAGGATGGCTCTTTTCCGGAGGGGAGGAAAATGTAGTGAAAAGATGAGGCTACTCAGAAAGGCAGGGGGTATGACTCGGTCGGTGAAGAAGACGACGTTTGGTTAACTGGGGACTCAGGCTAGTTCCGCCATTACCGCTTGACGTGTCGTGACCGCTCTCCTGTTTTATAAAAGAGTGCCACTCTAAAACACCTCATTATAATATATATATATATATATATATATATATATATATATATATATATATATATATATATATATATATATATATATATATATATATATATCTTCAGCCTGACTACATCCACTGCAGGACAAAGGCCTCTCCCATGTTCCGCCAGTTAACCCGGTCCTGTGCTTGCTGCTGCCAATTTATACCCGTAAACTACTTAATCTCATCTGCCACCCTAACCTTCTGTCTCCCCCTAACCCGCTTCCCTTCTCTGAGAATCCAGTTAGTTATCCTTAATGACCAGCGGTTATCCTGTCTACGCGTTACATGCCAGGCCCACGTCCATTTCCTTTTCTTCATTTCAACTATGATATCCTTAACCTCCGTTTGTCCCCTAATCCACTCTGCTCTCTTCTTGTCTCTTAAGGTTACACCTACCATTTTTCTTTCCATCGCTCGCTGCGTCGACCTCAATTTAAGCTGAACCCTATTTGTAAGTCTCCTGGTTTCTGCTCCGTAGCTAAGTAACGGCAAGATACAGCTGTTATATACCTTCCTCTTGAGGGGTAGTGGCAATCTACCTGTCATAATTCGAGAGTGCTTGCCGAATGTGCTCCACCCCATTCTTATTCTTCTAGTTACTTCAATCTCGTGGTTCGGCCCTGCGGTTATTACTTCCCTAAGTACTGGCAGAGCTTTCGAATTTGATTAATAGACGTAAGGTATGCGATGTAAGAAGGTATACCATGGAGATAATTGAACACGCTCTGAAACACGGAGGAAGCGTCAAAGCAGTGAAGAGGAAACTTGGGATAGGCAAAAGACGAATGTATGCACTAAGGGACTAAGAAGGCAAAATAACTACCAATATGGAGAGGATAGATAAAAAAGCGGAGGAGTTTTACAGAGATCTGTACAGTAGCCGAGACAACCACGACCTTAATACTATAAGAACTAGCAGTAACCCAGATGACACCCCACCAGTAATGATAGAAGAAGTCAGAAAAGCTTTGGAGAGCATGCAAAAGGCAAAGCTGCTGGTGAGGATCAGGTAACATCAGATCTGCTGAAAGATGGAGACCAGATTTTGTTAGCAAAAACTAGCTACCCTGTTTACGAGGTGTCTCCTGGCGGGAAGAGTACCAGAGTCTTGGAAGAACGCTAACATCATCTTAATACATAAGAAAGGAGATGACAAGGACTTGAAGAATTACAGGCCGATCAGCTTGCTCTCTGTAGTATACAAGCTATTTACAAAGGTAATTGCTAACACAGTAAAGAAAACATTAGAATTCAATCAACCAAAGGAACAAGCAGTATTTCGAACAGGCTACTCAACAATTGACCACATTCATACTATGAATCAGGTAATATAGAAATGCTCAGAGTATAACCAACCACTATACATAGCTTTCGTATATAACGAGAAGACGTATGATTCAGTAGAAATATCAGCCGTCATGCAGACACTGTGGAATCAGGGCGTAGATGAAGTATATATAAACATTCTGGAAGAAATCTACAGGGGATGAACTGCTATCATAGTGCTTCATAAAAAAAGCAACAGAATACCAATCAAGAAGGGTGTAAGGCAGGGGGACAAAATCACCCCAATGCTATTTACCGCGTGCTTACAGGAGGTTTTCCGAAGCCTAGCATGAGAACAGTTAGGGATAAGAGTAAATGGAGAATAGCTTAGTAACCTGCGCTTCGCCGATGACATTCCGTAGCTGAGTAACTCAGGGGACGAATTTCAACTCTTGATTACGGAGTTATACAGGGAGAGCAGGAAGGTGGGTCTTAAAATTAATCTGCCGAAAACGACAGTAATGTAAAACCACCTCGGAAAGGAGCAGCGCTTTGAGGTAAGCCAGGAGGAAATTGGTGACAAAGATTGATAGCTGGAGACCATGCTTTTTTCTGACTGACTCGTACGTGTACACTGTCTTTTCTTGTTTTTTGTTTTTCTTCTTTTTTCCCTTTTTTTCTTCCTTTTTTCCACATGCACATACTAAGTGTTTACGTTCGCCTACCACTTGATGACCATTGAAGGGAAACGGACGAAGATTAAAGGTAAAAAGCCGACCGACCCATTAAGGGGAAACCCTTTCTTTACGCCCGCCGCACGCCGACCGACACATTTAGGGGAAACCCTTTCTTTACGCACGCCATCACGGACCCTGCCGCCACCGCGGCGACAATCTTGGGTGGCCCGACAGACGTCGAGAACTGAACAGCACGTGATAAGAACCGTATGTGGACGTACACGGACAGTTGCGTTCGTTCTCAGTGTTGACAGTGGTTCTTCCTCTTTTTCACTTTCTTTCTTTTCTTTCTTTTTCTTTTTTTGTCTTTTTCTTCCGCCTTTTTTTGTTTTTCTTTCCTTTTTCTAGTTCCCTCTCACTCTCGCAAACATCTTTCAATGCGAGAGGGACGCGGCAGCAACGAAGTTTGGAAGTTCATGTCAGTATAACTGATCCCCTGATGAAGGGAGGACCCCTCCCGAAACTGTTGGGAAATATATTTATTCTTGTTGACAACGCTCCCGTTTTGCCATATCCTATATATATATATATATATATATATATATATATATATATATATATATATGAGACCTCACATACAATATTGCGAAGGAATGTATATGGGAAGTTAAAAGAACCAATGCATTGTAGATAAGACGACAGAAAAGTGCGTGAAAAAATAACTCGCCGTGAGCAGGAATCGAACCTACGACCTTCGAATAACGCTTCCGATGGTCTACTACTGAGCAATCATGGCGGCTATCCCTGCAGCCACGCCACTTTATTGAGTTTATATGTAAATTTAAACGTGGGAGTGTCAGTTAGCACCATCTGTAGCATTGGCGGCGAGTGTGGAACACTCTTTTATGAGCTTATATATATATATATATATATATATATATATATATATATATATATATATACATATATATATACATATATATAATGTACGATGGCTTTTGTTTGTGTAAAGCCGACTGCTCGGGTGAATTTCGTCCGTCTCGTGTTTCAGTAGCCACGTAAAGATGCCTATGCTGAACTTAAAATCACGAGATGAGCGGTATACGAGGTAAATAATGACACTGCCACGAAAAATATGCATTCAACCATTCAATGAACCATGAAAGTAGCACAGCGAATATTTCTACGCAGTGTTCCCATGAATTATTTTACGCGTTTGCGTGGTGGTTCTCTTGTTGACAAAGTGTCCAATCTCGCTCCACTAAATGGTGCAATAGCAAGCCGGGTCACATTCAATATACGCAATCCCACGCGACAGCGAAGCAAGGGAAAGTATTCAGAAAACAAACAGATCACATTACGATCCTTTCCTCGCAACTACCGAATATATTAAACTACTTTTAATAAATAGGCGCTGCTTGGTCATGACAATGACAGTGTTCAGTTCGCATTAGGTACGCGTGGGAGATCAAACTTTCAAGGCGTGAGTTCCTGTTTGATATATATGGAGTTCGAGATTCGGTGGTCAAGTCCGGTTGTTCATGCAGGCTATGAACGGAATAACGACTCGAGAAGATACGATCCAGTCTCCATTCTCGAAACATTCATTATCCATAGCTTCGAGCCCGTCTGTCCCGTCTGTATTCGATATTTTTTTTGTGTGTATTGATGCACTGTCCTTGGACTTATCTGTGAAGACGTTTTATACATTTCACATTCTACTAACACTATAACTTGTGACTTTTCACTCGCCGTTCTTTTGATTTACTCTAACAGAATGAGCGAGAGGCTGTCGTCGAGAGCACCACCGACGACGACGACGATGAGGTGAGCTTTGTTGACTGTAAATCACATTTGGTAGTTTGCCGTACAAAGCAACGATAGGATTCCATGGTGCAAAAGAAAAGGGTGGCTCTACAATAACCCCGCATAAGTTCCAAGCTCCTAATGTTCTTCTTTACCTTGCGTGCTAATCCATGTACATGAATGTTGTTACATTTCATCGCCATCAAAATGCGGCCTCCATGGCTGCTATCGAACATACGTCCTAGACCTTAGCAGCGCTACGCCTTAGCCGCTAAATATGTTGGCACACACACGCACACACACTTGTACCTATATGCACAAACTCTCGTTTCTAAGATGCTGCATCATACAGCACGCGCTTCTCTGTGATTGAGAAAGTGTCTTACGCAATTCTTGCTGCGGAATTCGAGAGAAGGTACATACTTGAACGGAAGAAACATTTTTGAACACAGGGTGGCGCCGCTCGAATGACATATACATTCCTTGTAGAGAAATCATTGAACATAGAACGTCGTTGAAGCTAACATCCCGACAAAAGTACTTGTGAAAATTGCTTCAGTGAAACCACGGTTTCAAGAATGAAATCTGTTTGTTTCACAAGTTCTTTCACAGTTCCCTCAATCAAGCACCTTACATCATCCCACCAACGCACATATCTCACCGCACAACCTATCCTTATTCAATCGCACGCACACGCGCTCGCACTACTACTTTTGCTGCCTCATTTTTTCATCGCACAGCAGTGAAATGCAATGACCTTCCCCGTGACATTGCAGCCATCACGTGTTCATCAATGTTCGCGCAAAACATAAATACATAATGTTTGTCAGAAGATCACTCTGTGTAACCTCCATTTGTTAACCCACGCCTTATGTACTGCCCCCTCACCGGGGTCTTTAGGTAATAAAGTGAAGTAAAGTGAAGTGAAGAAGCTCCAGTGCATATTAGCGGGGCTTAATTTGGTCTCCATGAGGAAGACAGCTAGAAGAGCAAACTTATTCGGCGAGTGTATGAAGATGGACTTGGTTGAAGTGATATTTGTTCGTGCCAAATGGCTCATCGTTTTATGTTCTTGAGGAACGCAGAGCATACCTTAAGGGTCTTTTGACACCCGCGACTATCCCTGGTCGCGCTAACATTTTTGCTTTGCGACCAAAATGTGAGTCAATGCGTCGCAAGACACCTGCGTGAGTCATATACTCGTCGCCCCACATAATTCTCGTCCGCTCTCTATTACAGTTAAACCCACTTGTAGTAACACTCAGGTGCCATGAATATATCGTGGTTATAACCGATCATTGCTACAAACTGCTAACAGAAGTACAAGAAAAGTATTGGGACGGCAGGCTCTTGCGAAAAAACTATGATATCGGACGAGATATACCGACAGACAGCAGTGATAAAGATGAAGAAGCTGCCGATTTTTTGAACATGCTTGAAAAGCCTTTCGGTTTCACGAAACCGCCCCATAGAGTCAATATAAGACAACTCATGAAGTTTCTGGATGCTGAAGTTGCTGCAAGTCTTAATTTTTACTCAAATTCTATGTCAAGAAGGTCGCATTAACGGATGCAACCATCGTCGTCATGCTGTTGCGAATATTTAAGGTTGGCTTTGGCGCAGTAGCGTTAAATTTTGTGGTGAATCATATAGCGAAGTCGTCGGCGGGGTTTCAGCAGCTTGAAGTTGAAGTTTCAGCAGCTTGTCGTCTTTCTTGGGGACCTTCGACGGAAAAATTTTGGTCTGTCTGTCTGTACATTTGTCTGTTTGTCCACTCCTACCGGCAACGGCTATATAGCTATATGGCGGGGTTTCAGCATCTTGAAGTTTTTTTTCTTTTTTAAAGACGACGGTCTTTCTTGGGGACCTTCGCCGGAAAAATTTTGGTTTGTCTGTGTCTCTCTGTCTGTCTGTCTGTCTGTCTGTACAGTTGTCTGTTTGTTCACTCCTACCGGCACCGGGTAATAGCGAAGTAGTAGGCGAGGTTTCAGCAGCTTGGAGTTCTTGTTTTCTTTTTTAAAGACGACAGTCTTTCTTGGGGACCTTCGACGGAAAAATTTTGGTCTGTCTGTCTGTCTGTCTGTCTGTCTCTCTGTCTGTACATTTGTCTGTTTGTCTACTCCTACCGGCACCACGTACTTGAAACGGCCGAACCCATCTGCAGCGACCACCAGTGTTGCTCAAGGTTAAGCGTTCATGCTTGTGCAATTGTCAACTAAAAAGCAATTATTGCGCATGTCTGTTACACCATAAAAACACTCATATATTCTGCATATGCAACTCTTATTAGAAAATGCATACATAACTAATTTTAAGAGCCGTAGCGCTTATCACGCTGCGCTTACCATGCAACGCTTGCACGGAACGGGGAGTGTTTCCAACGCTTTGCTAAGACTAGGGAGCCTACATGAACGGCCGTCTTTAGGGTGATGTCAGCCTTTGACCCACTACATGCCGCCGCCCGCCAAAACACACTGTTGCCAGACAGCAACGCCGCGCTGTTGCCCCATCTTGGTGCCCGCACTGCGTCTACGCCCGGTTGCGTTTAGTTCTCAATAATACGACGTCGAACGTTGCGGTAGCGTGTTAAACGCTGCCGGTGAAGCCTTAAAATGCCTGAATGCTGCGTACCGCTCTGCACTAACCACAACAGAAAGGGGGTGCGAATGTTGCGCTTCCCTGCGAGCCCTGGCCGACGACAACTATGGCTGGCTCAAGTGAAGCGAGACGGCTGGGAGCCCACCAGTGCGTCTCGTATTTGCTCTGTGAGTACTGCGTATTTCGTTCACTGTTTTTTCCTGCGGCACACGTATTTGTGTTTCGCGGTGTTCGCGAATGAGTAGATAACCGAAATTGTCGTTGCTGCGTCGACGCATTGCTAGTAGGAAGCCCGCAAACGGGACGTGTCCGCGCGTTCGTACGGAGATGGTGGTGGTAAAAACATTTATTGCAGAAAAAGTCTACTAGAGAGTGCCGACGTGGCCCATCGGCGTGCTAGAGTGGCAAGACCCTATTCCGGGACGCCAGGGGAGCTGGAAGCTGCCCGTGCGCGCTCCACCAAGGAGCGTTGTGCAGCCAAGGTAGCAGCAGGTGCTCCTCCCAAGCCTCTCTAGTTGGGATAGGAAAAGGGGATGAGAAAGGGACGGGATTAACTGGGCACGATGCTACGACGTGATATGCGTCGGCGAGGACATGACAGGTCGAGCAGGTGCCATTGATTTCCGGCAAAAAGTGCCTGGCGACCGCCGAACTGATAAAGGTGTTCGTCTGCAGGCGGCGTAGCAGTCGTTCGTCCGCTTTCTCCAAACCGCGTGTGGGGTCCGGGTAGAGGCGACGCGAAGCCCTGTAATAAGCCAAAATTTCGCGAAAGCGCGTCAGGTTGGTATTGCCAGATTCCGTCTCGGGACATGGAGGGGCAACGGCCCGGACATTAGAAGCACGGGCAGCGGCATTTGCCGCCTCGTTGCCGGGCAGGCCCGAGTGGCCTGGGGTCCAGACTATACGAATGGGATGAGGGTTAAAGCGCCAAGAGGCTGCCTGTAGTAGGCTAGCTGCCAGTGGGGCAATGGAACCCTGATGATACTGAGAACAGGCCGAGCGCGAGTCCGTCTGGATGGTGCGTGAGGCAGGGTGAGAGGCGGCCAAAGCTATGGCAACCTCTTCAGCGTGCGTTACTGTGTCTGCTCGAAAGGAGAGGCCATCGACGTGTTTGCCCTCTGTAATCACGGCAGCCGTGAAGTGATCCGAGGGGGAGGGAACCGAGACGTCCACGTAGAAAACACCAGGACGATCGGAGTGTCGCATATGAAGGGCCACGGCGCGTGCTAGTCTACGGCCAGGATGGAGGTCGGGGTTCATATTACGGGGTAGAGGTTCAACCCATAGCTTTTGACGCCAGAGCTCTGGTACCGGCTGCAGAGGGTCTTGGTCAGATATCGGGTTAAGGCCAAGTCTATGTAGAAGACGGCGCCCTGAAGGCGTCTGCGACAGTCGATTGATTTGGTGAACGCGATGAGCTTCGCGCATCTCTGCAAAGGTGTTGTGTACCTCCAGAGCCGCGAATCGGCTGTGGGAAGTTGCAATAGGTAGGTCCAGAGCGCGTTTGTATACTGAACGAAGAAGGACGTCCAGCTGGTGCTCGTGTCGACGACGCAGGCGAAGGTAAGGCAAGGCGTAGAGGACGCGACTGGTCCCAAACGCGTGGGCCAATCGGAGGGACTGAGACCCGCGGAGGCCGCCGCGCTTGGTAGACACTCGCCGTATCATGCGGCTCACCTGCTCGCTGGTGCGTCTGAGGCCTGCTATTGTGCCCTTCGGATCCAGGCACGATGTGAGGTGAAGGCCAAGAACCCGAATATTTTGCACTGACGGGACGGGCCCGGACGAAAGAAAAATTTTAGGCAGCGGTAGCGGAGAGACTGAAAGAAGAGCCGATTTAGCGGAGAGCACTCCAGGCCGCATGAACCAGCGTAGGTATCCACCAGAAGGGCAGCCTTTTGCAGGCGTTCTTCGATTTGCGCTAAGGAGCCGGTGTTGGTCCAGATTGTGATATCGTCCGCATATAGTGCGTGTTGTATTCCCTCGACCTCGCTTAGAAGAGAGGGGAGGTTCATCATCGCCAGGTTAAAAAGCAGAGGAGACAGGACTGCCCCTTGAGGTGTACCCCGCGTGCCTAATAAGTACGGGCCGTGTTCGGTAGAATCAAGGCGAATGAAGGCGGTGCGATGTGATAGAAAGGCGCGAATGTAGTTGAAAGTCTTCTGCCCGCAGTTTGTGGTAGACAGGTTAGTGAGTATAGTGCTGTGTTTGACGTTGTCGAACGCCCCGCGGAGATCGAGAGCGAGCACGGCTTTATCGTTATGGCGCATAGTAGTCGGCTCTATGATATCGTGTTGAAGCTGGAGCAGGACGTCCTGCGCCGACAGATGCGGGCGAAAGCCAAACATCGTGTCGGCAAAGGTCCTCCTGGCCTCCAAGTAGGCGGAAAGGCGTTCGCGAACCATGGTTTCCATGAGTTTGCCTGCGCAGGACGTAAGTGAGATGGGTCTCAGTGCCTCGATACTAACGGACTTTGCCGATTTGGGTATGAATGTCACGACCGATGTGGTCCATTCCGTTGGCAGCTGAGAGCCGTCCCATATTGAATTTATAAGGTGGAGTAGCGAGAGGTGTGCTTGGTCGGGAAGATTTGCCAGGAGCGATACTGTGATTCCGTCGCGTCCAGGGGCCGTGCCCCGTCGCATTTTCGTGAGTGCAAATCGTAAATCGGAAAGCGTGTATGGGGCGTCGAGGTCGTTGTTAGGGGCGCCGGAATACGTATATGCTGGGCCTGCGGGATCAATTGTGCGGCAGATGTAGCGGTGACCAAGCTCTCGCGCGAGTTCATCCGTAGTGCCCTGAAAGGCATGCAGAGCACGGTGCAGCTGGCGTTGCGTTTCTCCCCGGGTGGTGGAGGGATCGAGAAGGCTTCTAAAGAGTCGCCACGCACTCTTAGAGCTCATCTGGTTTGCAGCCTTCGAACAGGTGTCTGCCCAGTTAGCATCGGAAAGTTGTGCAGAGTATGCGGCCGCCTCTGCAGTGAGCGCCTCAATGCGAAGGCGCAGTTTCCGATTAAGTTTGTTGCGTTTCCAGCGCCTTACGAGCACGCGGCGAGCGTTCCAAAGATGTAGGAGGTGTGGATCAATTGCAGGAGTCAAATTAGAGGTTGCAAGGGTGCGAGTGTTCACTTGTTTCAAATGGAGGGCGTATGATGCCCACGCTGCATATTCGGTCGAGGAGAGGACGGCGGAGAATGGTTGCATTCTGAACTGAGTCCAATCGGTGAGACGGGCTTGGCCCCAGTGTTGGCGCATTTTCTGCCGCGGTGCGAACGAAATGCGGAGTAAAAAGTGATCGCTGCCTAGGGTTTCGCCTAAATTTTTCCATGTAGCATCGCGGATGTGACGGGTGAGGGAGAGGTCGGGGCATGTGTCTCGCGTGACCGAGTTGCCGGAACGTGTGGGTTGTGCCGGATCGGTAAGAAGCGTGAGGCTCAGCGAGGAAATGAGCTCCTTGAGCTCTCTGCCCCGGGCCTTCTCGTAGTGGTAACCCCAGTGAGGGCTGGAGCATTAAAGTCCCCGTCAATCACCAGTGGTTGTCGGGCCGCTATACGCAGCGCCCTATGGAAGAGATTCGCAAACGAAGCCCTCGCAAGGCGAGGGGGACAGTACACGTTTAAGATATGTATTGATGGTTGGCCCCTCCGCTGAGACAGCACTGATATCATGCAGTAGTCGTAAGGAAGATCCAGATCGAGGTCAATTGGTATCGCCGTGTAAGCTTTATGCACGAGGAGACATGTGGTGGTGCCGCCTACATAGGAGCAGTATCCAGAAAGGGATGGAGCAGGGCCAGATTCTTGGAGCGCCAAGACGGCCGGCTGAGAGCCAAGTGAGCTGAGGAAAAGGGAAAGATGTGAACGCTTTCGCCTGTTCCCGAAGACTCCAGAATTCCACTGTATGATCTCGAATTTAGACGCAATGTTTGAACGGGACGTACGATTGGTAGCCATCGTGATTGTCTTAGGTTTTATATTTGGCCCTCCATGTCCCGCTCGGAATCCTCAGAGGCAGCGAGGGGCACAGAGGCCGGATTGTCCGACGGCGGGGTGGTGGTAGCCACCTTACGACGACACCGTGGAGCTGCACTTTCACTGCTCACTGAGCAGGAGCGGGAACGCGATGCCTTAGGTTGAAACTGGGTGATTGCCCAGGCTTGAATAGCCTGGGTAACCTTTACTATCAATCAATCAATCAATGAAGCTTTATTTTCATAAATAGATATATGCAATTACAGGAATTATTTGGACCGATAGCCTAAAGTGGCTAGTGGACGGTCCAATACAATGTGCAACATAAAAAAGTGTACAGGTCAGCTCTGAGGTAACAACATAAAAAAACAATCATGTGATACAGATAACACAGTAATACATTTTTTCTTGCAGATATGCATACTTATTAGCTTGCAGCTAGTTTCTATACATAGGCACTTATTAAAAAAATACAATGAAAATCGAATCACACACACATGCTTACATGTCTTGACTCCACAGAAAAAATGATTTACATGCCATGCTGAAATTACGTGCCGTTTTAATCTCTAGGGGGACCGTGTTCCATATTTTTGTTCCACTAAACTGTATCAGTCTTTCTCCGTAAACATTAAAACATTTGGGCAGATTGAAATTACCATTCGAAGCATGTCGCGTATTGCGTTTAGGAATTGAAAAAAGATCAGCAGGCAAAGGTGAATTTCTATTAATTATGTTATTTACTGAAACAGCAATTTTGTAGTCACGCAACATCGGAACCGAGAGAATGCGTTGTGATTGGAAAATATTACTTACTGATTCACCTTGGCTTATGATTTTCAGTGTACGCTTTTGAAGTCGTTCAAGAGTTTTTAGATAACTGTTGTACGTCACACCCCACGATTCCAGACAGTAACCTATGTGACAATGACACAATGAAAAGTAGAGTGTGCGGAGTATAGCTTGTGGAAAATATTGGCGAGCTTTTATTAGAGAATAGCAGCCATAGGCTAGCTTTGCGCACACACTTTGTACTTGCTCATGCCAGTGTAAGTGTTCATCAAAAGTGACGCCTAAATATTTAAAACAAGGAACTTGTTGAATAGGAGTGTTGTTTATTGTTAGGTTAAGAGATTCAGCGTCAATATGTTTCCTACGAGAGTGAAACACCATATACTTTGTTTTAGTACAGTTAACAGTCAGCTGATTCCTGGCAAACCATTCCGAAATGTTCGATAAATCGGTCATCGCGTCATTTTGTAAATCTGCTAAGGAGTGTCCTGTGAAAACTAAAACAGTGTCGTCCGCGTACATCAGTGCCCTTGACCTCTGTAGGGATCGCGGGACATCATTAATATAAAGAGAGAACAATATAGGGCCCAAAACTGAACCCTGTGGCACCCCGCATTTAATATAACCGTAGGATGATTTGATGTCATCAATGACTACCTTTTGTTTGCGTGCCGATAGATAACTAGAAAAAAAATCAAGCGAGTTACCTTTTATCCCATAAGAATGCATTTTTTCCAGTAAAATGGAATGACTAATAGCATCAAATGCCTTTCGTATGTCTAAAAATACTGCTATTGCTATGTTGTTTTCATGTAGCGCGGAATTAATATATTGCGTAAGCATCGAAACAGCAGTTGAAGTGGACCTGTTTGCAACAAAGCCGTGTTGCTGGGGACAAAGTACATTCTGTTCACCCAGGAAGCGCCTTAATTGCGACGAAATTAGTTTTTCAAGCGTAGTGTTAATACTACTCAGAACAGATATTGGTCTGTAGCTGTCCGGAAGATTCCGATCACCAGATTTGTACACTGGTATTACTTTGGCGGTCTTAAGTATACTAGGATAAGTTTTAGAGGAAAATGCATGATTAAATATATGGCATAAGGGACCACACAATACATCAATATTCTCCTTTAAAATCCTTGATGATATGGCGTCATGACCAGCTGCCTTGTTCCCTGGTAACTTATTAATTACTTGTCGGATGTCATCCTCAGTTACATCACATAAATCAAAATTATTGGTAACAGTACAGGGTGCATTTAAATTCTGCATATGAGTAGGGAACTTCCTCGCAAGGCTGAGACCAATATTAGTAAAGTAATCGTTAAAGTTGTCGGCCACTTCACGAGTTGGATTATCAGGTGTAATGCGTTCTTTGCTACCCATGCCAGTGACGTCTTTAACAATCTGCCATATTTTCTTCGTGTTACCATCATTTTTTTTCACTAGGTTGGTATAGTAGCACTTCTTGGATTTTCTTATCATTGCTACTGACTTGTTTCTGTAAAGCTTAAAATTTTGATGGTAGTATTCATTGCTCCTGTTATTTTTCCATTTGTCGTAGTAAAAATCTTTCAGCTTCAAAACCTCAAGTATATTTCTATTCATCCATGGACATATGGCATGGTCATAATTTCGGCGCGAACAGCTACGCGTTGATCGTTCAATGACATCCATAATGCATTTTACAATGTTATCACACTCGACGTCCACGTCTTCATCATAGAGGGCATCAAAATTCGTTCCTTGTAGTAGTTTTTGCACGGAATTATAGTCGACACGTGTTGTTCGTTTAATGGCAGGTATGGCAGGAGCACAAATGTATTTCTGGGGTAAAAATAGAAAGGTGGGATTGTGATCCGCAATAGCAACAGCGTATACGCCTGCCGATACATCCAGGTCAGCGTTACACAACACGTGATCAATAATCGACTCCGAGTGGTCTGTTATGCGAGTGGGTGATGAAACAACATTTCTCAGATTAACTGATTGTAGCAAAAACACGTAATCATCACATGTATCTCCAGACACGTCTATGTTAATATCACCGCAGACAATAATAGGTGCTTTAGAGGCCACAATGGGTATCATGGTACTTTCCATCACAGTAATGAAGTCAGCCACACTGGAAATTGGTGGACGATATATTACACCGATGATGACACCATTCTGAAGATGAATAAAAAGAGTCTCTGCCGATGAACTGCAGCATGAGCTATTGCTAAGGTGAACGAAACTAAAGCAGTCTTTGATAAATAGCGCCACACCCCCTCCTCGTGTAGCACTGTTTCTAGGTTGCGAAAGCATGACGTAGCCGGGTAAATGAACTGATTCGCTTTCTCGAAGCCAAGTTTCAGTTATAGCGATGACATCATATTTAAACGAGTGCTGTGATAAATACGAAAGCAGATGATCGAAGTTCTTTTTTATGCTGCGAATATTACAATGTAATACTGCGAAATGATCCTGCTGCAGCCATATGTTTTCAACCTCAGAAAAAGAAAACGCCATTTAAAAGTATAGGAAACTCCAGGTTACAGAAACAAGCAGGCAATCCTCAAACAACTTTGGAAAGATCCTCAGCACATGTGACGTGAAGCACACGTGAATTATCCGCCTTCCGCATCAAAATCTTTCCACCAGTTACCCAGGTGTACTTCCACTTTTTTTCCCGCTTTGTCTTTAGAGCGGCTGTTAGCAATTCCTTGTTTGCCGGACACAAGTGCTCATTTATGTACACTGGAGATGCGATGCCCTGAAAACCTAAAGCTGTCGTGTTAAGTCGTTGCTTCTTAGCAGTCTTCAGAACATTATCTTTCACAGCTCTCGAAAGAAACCTAACTATGATGTTAGGTGTTGACGCGTTCCTTGATGGCACTCGGTGCACGACGTCTATATCTGTTTCTTTGATTTCAACTTTCAGGTAGCTGGCAAGCTGTTGCAATGTGGAGACCAAGTTTTCCCCCTCCATCACAGGAACTCCCTTTATTTCTAGGTTATTCTGTCTACTATATTGTTGCTGAGCCGTGAGTTCCTGTTTTATTTCCTTAATATTCTTGACGAGGCGACTGTTTTCGCTTTTAATCGCGTGGTTTTCTGCTCGCACCGCAGCAAGTTCTTTCTTTGTTTCGCCAAGTTCCACCCTGAATTGCTCAAATTGCTCATTCATGAAGTTGATTGACTGTCTAAGAGTTTGTAGTTCGCCTTCAATAACCTTTGTGATGTCTTTCTTTAGCTCATCATGTTTGGTATCAATTCTAGCAGAAAAATCTGACAAGGCCTTAACTAGTTCCTTCACAGTAGTGGGCGGCTTATCACCCATAATACCCGTCATTCACTGAGCAGTCCAGGAACTAAGAAGCCAAAGTACAAGTCGTTCACGTACCTGCGTAAAGCAAGGTACTACTATGCGTTGGACAGAGAAGCTGGTGAGGAGGTGAATAATCGAAGCTTCGACGCGCGTAAGGCGTTCCTCTATGCGCGGGGCGCGCTCCTCGCTAGGGAGAGTTCGATTAGCGGGCAAGAGAACCTGAGGTGCCCCAGGAGCCTCAAGAGCTTCTGGAGTAGATGCGGCACCGGTTCCGAGTGCTGGAGTACACATGGCTGCTTGAACCGGCGGTTTGATGGAAGTGGACTTAGCGCAAGGACTAAGCTTGGACGTAGCTGGTGTAGCCGCCTGGACAGCGGAGGCAATATCGGATGGCCTTGCAGTACACTGTTGTTGGGGTTGAAGTCGCTTATTTATGAGTTCGAGTTGTTTAGTTAAAAAGAGAATTTTGCTTTTGAAGTGCCGCAACTTGCTGGCGAAGGGCCGCAAGTTCGGGAGAAGGAGGATCGACAGAAGGGGGTGAGAGAGGCTTAGAAGCAGCATTCCCTGCCCATCTGCTCACCTGAGGTACCGCCGCTGGTGCTTCGAGCGGTGGGAATGCCTGAGTGTCGGCGTGGAGTGGTGGAGCCGACTGATGCAGGTTGGTGCCGCTGTCTGGCTGGGACGAATATGAGGTGGTTCCTCGAGGAGATGTTGAGGGCTTCTTGCGTTTCCTATATTTTGCCGTGCAGCCACTGGTCCCAGTCTCATGGGCGCCGTGGCAGAGGAGGCACTTGGGGTGGCAGTCATGGGTATTGAGGCCTGCAGGTGCGGGGGTTCCACATTTGGCACACTGCGTTGGAGCGGGGTGAGGACACTGAGGTGGTGGATGGCCGATGGTACCGCACTTGGTGCAAACAGGGACCGTTTTCTTGTAGGCGCGGATATACGTCGCCACGCAGTGGTAGAAGAGGAAGCGGGGTAACTTCGTGCCCTCGAAAGTCAGCACCACCGCCGCGGAATCTCCGAGTTTGCGGACCGCAAGGATAGTACCTCGAGGCCAATACAGTTCAGACTTTATCTGCTCCGGGCTTTCAGCAGGGTTTACGTTGATGACGCCCTTGCATGTATCCCCTGGTGCCTTGGCGTGGCCTCGAACGGGCAGCTGCTGATCCCCCACTTGCAGCTGGAAGTCCCCGAGGAGTCGCTGTGCCATAGGCAAAATGGTGGTGCTACAGACCAAGATGTTCTGTTCCCAGATTGGCCACACTTGAATTTGCGTGGTAGTCCGGTCGCCAAGGTAGCTGCGGATGGCGTCGCCCGCGCGATCGGCCGGTACAAATGTGCGTAGCTCGCAGGGAACGCGAAGTTTCAGTTCTACGATGTAGTCGTCGCGAGAGAGGCGAGGAGTCTGACGCGGACGCCACTTGCGTTGCTTCGCTGGCTGCGAGGACGGAGCAGAGGTAGGCACACCACCGGAGGGATGGCGCGCCGGCGTTCCTTGCAAGGCTGGGGAGTGGCGGCCAGCTGTGGCGTCTCGTTGTTGTTGAGACGCAGACTTTGATTTGGCTTGCTTGCGTTGCCACAGTCTCACCATGTCGTCGAGGTATTCGTCTTCTGATGGCATAGTGTTTACGGAGGATGAAATCTCCATGGACAGTACTTGGCTTGAGGTAGGATCATAGCCCGTAACCACGTCGGCGGCCACCATCGCCGGGCTGAGAGCCCTTAGCGAGGCGGCGTTGTAGCTGGGAGTTAAGGATGTCCCTCAAGTTGTCAAAACTGGACCCACCTGGACGAAGGTGTTGTCTAGGCGAAGCGGAGAACTTGGCGGTGACGATAAACCCAGGTTTCAGGGGTACCAGGGTGGATGTCCGAAGAAATAGCAGAAAGTCTACGGAAGCGATGTGGAGTGCGTCCGTCACCATCGAGCGCTTGCAGCGCCCCCCGTACGGAGACGCGCTCGCTAGTCTGAGCTGTTGCCACGCTTGCGTTCGTGTCAGCGTAACCTCAGTATTATGTCGCAAGTGTTTGTGTGTGGGCTGCGAATTTCTTCGTGCGCTCACTTTGAGAACTGGGTCGCTTACACGACCCTGAGAACCGCCGCTGTCAAAAGCCCAGGTGTGTGGTTACAAGGGCGGCTGGCTCCAAAATGGCGGCGCACAGAAAACTATGCTGAATTTGGTGGAAGCTGGCAACAGCGTGCCCCGTTGCCCGCTGGTTTTGGCTGAGTTTCTTGAAGGCACTCATTAAGATGTCTCCATTCTAAAAACGGCCGTTCATGTAGGCTCCTTAGCTAAGACGAGATGGTGGTGTCACCTACCCGCCACCTCGCGTTCTACAGCTTATCACCTCTGAGACGGACGCGCACGGCTACGCGCTTTGTTTTCCAAAAGAAACTGCCAGATGGTGCTCGTGTATCACGTGTGACGTGACTTGATGCCCTCGTTCACCTCTGCTGCACGCTCGAGACACTCTAACGCAGCGCCTCCGGAATACCATTCACCGATTTTCTTGCGCAGAACGCCAAATAAATATTTTGTTAACTCTCTCTACACGCAAGACTATCGTCTTTCGGCGACGTTTGCAGATTACATGCAGATACGGGGCCAATTTTTTATCTTCAAGAATTTCACGTTCCGTTAGTTACCAAACAGCAGAATTCATTGACATAAACGATAATGCGGCATGCGTGAATTGCTGTAAGCTGGTTATTCCACTGTAGAAAAAGATACAAAGATGACAGTGCAGCCACTTCGCGTTTTGATTACCGGTGTATCATTCAAACCGCAATAGTTATAGGTGGGTACAACTTTACTGGCATTGCCATGGCCAGGTTAAATAAGCTGATGTCCTTTAGCAGCAAATGTGACGGGTTCAGTACTGCGTGACTGCCGTCGCATGGCTGAAATATCGAGCGGCGAGCGACTGAGCCGGTCAGTCATTTTGAACCCATGTTGCTTAGCGACTGACCTCGTAACGCGACCTGCTCTAGTTCCACGTGCGGACCAGCCTTTATTCTGAAAAGTCGGCTAGCTACGGTTGAGTGAGGTCTACCTGACCCTGTTTCATGAAACCGTGTGAAACAGTCACCACATCTCTAAAACGAACGTACTTATAACTCCCGCTGATTCACTTAAAGCTCTCGATGCGATTGTGATTTTCTACGCACTGTCATCCATACACACTATATTTTTGCTTCCGGCATGGACATCAATTCAGGCTATATATAGATAAGGAGCGCAGTTGAGGCAAGTCAAATAAATGATACCTCGTCAATGAAAGCCCACGAAGACACATGGCAACGTGGGCGCGGGCGAAGGAGCTTCGCTCTAATTATATAGCAAAAGAAAGCGTCGGAATTTCCGCCGCATGTTACATTGCGTATTACGAAGTCTACTGTTCTTGTTACGGACACGGCGCCGCACATTCAGTGTGTCCAACTGCTGGACCAACTGATTTCACGTTGGTTCCCGACATTTTGCAGGACTTCAGCACGGAGTCCACAGACGTCCCTACCAGAGCGAGCAGGCGGACACGTCCGGCAAAGACGGAGCTTTTCCACGAACGGAGCACCGACTTCACCACGAGCCCATTCAATGGCACCGATCAGGAATATGACACCACTTGAATGCGCGCCGATATCTAGAAGTGTAATATTTTATTTCCCGATAAAACAAGTAATAATTTGTCATTCGTATATATACATAACACAATTACCGTACAGCGTAGACTGAAATTAAAGTTCGATGGTTTCTTTAGGGCAATAGAGACAAGAATTTTCGACACACGGTGGTTTTTATCAGCGCAAGAAAAAACGCTGACAGAGAAAAACATGAGAGGTGCTATAACTTGTAACAATGTTTATTCCAGAAAACAGCAACCACATATAGAGGAAACATCGCTTTTCAATCGCTGCGATCGCATGCGCTTCGCAAATTCAAATATTTTACGTATACTGATGCTTACTCTTTGCATGATAGTGCCATCGATGGTTTAGAAATAGTTATCTGCCAGCCTAACAATCATTTCAGCCTCAATTATTTCGCGGCTCAGCTGACCTCAGTTCGTGTCGACAGTTGTGAACACTCATGAAAAATCGGCATGCACGTGGTATGGACATCTACCATGTTCAAAACGCCGAAAACGCTGCGTTATTAATTTTGTGCAGCAGTTTCTCGTTGGTCGGTTGCGTCTGCCTGACGAGTTGAAGCGGAACAAACGTGTATACAAAGCATTTTTCGAGCATTCATATTCACCACTTCATTCACCACTCTTGCGGAATTCCGCAGGACCGATTTGCAATATGTGTCCTCGCACTTGGAGTTTTCGAGGAATTTGCATTAGCTCTGCCAAAGACTTGTTTTCTAGTTAGCTCAAAAGGCACAGCGACCATACTGGAAAGGTCCTGGTCCTGGGCTCCGATCCTCGGACAAGAAGAAATTTTCCGCCAACTAATAAAAGCTTCCTTTCCGAGAAATTCGTGTTAATTTTCTAGTAGGTTTGCACTACAAACGAGTGGTCGTAAATTTCTTTCCTATACAATTTCATAATCTTGACAGATACCACCGAACTGATTGGCGATTGATATAGTAGCCAATAAATCGATAACCGAAGCATGAGAAACCGTATTAACAAGTACACCAGTGTTTCAGAAGAATATGGGCAATTTACTCGAACACCGTTTCTACAGCCAATTTCGGTTTCGGAGGCTGTACTGTGTAGAATCGCCTACTACGGCGTCCGCAATTACGACGCCATCTCCGCAAACCACCCATAGCTGTGATGGGCAGCCAACAGGAATCACACGGCTACATGCAGAATTCCTTGTGTCTAAATGTGTGGTACTCAAACAACATGGCAATTATAGAAATTTTTCGCATCGGGAGTGTGTGCACTGTGGTTTTTATTCTCTAATCTCTATTTTTGAAGTAAAATTCGCAGCTTGAGTTGATCGTCGCAGAAAAACTACCATCCATGAAAGCCGCGTTAGCACCTTAAGTTAGCGTCTCCTTGCGCTAGTCGGTAACTAATGATGTTGGCTGGAGCTGCGGATCAGACGCACCAAAGTTCCGTGACATTTATTCTTATCTATCTTTTGTGCCTCCCGCAAAAGTATGAAAACAGTTTGCCGGCTGGCTGAGAATAGAAAATCACGTGCTTCCTGTAGCAGACGTTCGCACGGTCACTGCACAGTGCTACATACACGTTAGGCCGAAAACACCTCTCCCCTTAAATGCAAAACGCGTTCTAAGGTAAGGCCGGAGTCCACCGCATGTCGCATTTTCGGCCCGATAAAAACACGGCGCGCGTTTCCAGCTTAAATTACTGGCATACCATAACTTATTCGCCGACTATAGTGCCATGCTCAATGTCTTCAATTCAATATTCACTTGAAAACCAACTATTTAATTCTGAGAGAGTATTAAAAATGGTTTTTACAGCTTTTACTGTTTACTCCTAGGACCTAGCTAGCACTGTATGAATAGTGCACGCAACTTGTTGCGTCCAGCCAATAAAACAAACAAAAAACGACAGGCCTGTCATTGATTGATATGTGGGGTTTAACGTCCCAAAACCACTGATGATTATGAGAGACACCGTAGCGGAGGGCTCCGAAAATTTCGACCACCTGGGGTTCTTCAACGTGCACCCAAATCTGAGCACACGGGCCTACAACAATTCCGCCTCCATCGGAAATGCAGCCGCTGCAGCCGGGATGACAGGCCTGTGCGGAATGCGCAGCACAGGCACAGCGAAAGCTATAAGAGCGGCCTTTCAGAGCCTTTTCTAAACACTTATTGGGTAACTGCTTGAAGCACAATTTATTGATGTCAACTATGGCATTAATAATAAAAAATATAGGGTCGTAGGCCGGCATTCGCTATGCTACTTTTCGTCATTCTTCTGAAAAGCATGGTACCCGATAAACTATTGCGACGAATTTTGTGTCAGTTGTTCAAGCAGTGGCTGACGACGATGAGGAATTATGCCTGAAGTGGGTATGCGCCACAGTTAATAGCTGAACAAAAAGAGGCTTTTGTATTGGGTACAGGCAATGGACTACGCACTCGTTACGCTATTTGGATTGTGTGACGACTGTTAGTTCTTTCGCTGTTTTAAAATGCTTTGGAATTCATAATAACACCATTTTTTTACCGACATGAAGCCTGCCTAAGGCAAGTTTGCTAGTTTTTTATACCCGTGCCACATGGGCATAAAAAATGACATTTGGTGGCAAAGGCCTTTAGATCCCGAATGACATTTGTTTCGCCGGCGCTGCTACACGTCCAAAGCGAATGACATTTGACTTGATGATGTCGATCACAGCACGTTCCAAGTGACCATTGAGTGAATGGCAATAAAAAAATTAAGAAGCATTCACAAGCTTCACAAACATCAGATAATCATCAAATGTAGAAATAAGCGTATTACGCTGTCCTAAGTTTTGGTTTCTTGCTTTGTTTTACAACGCTGCAGCCGACGGTAGCAACCTAAGCCAACACTAGTCAGATCCACAGCGTAAATAGAAAAGGGCGCCTGTCGCATCGCACCTGTCGCATCTCTCAGAAGAAGATGTTCGCAGAGTTCATTTTTTCACGACAGCACTTGGGTGTTTCCGTGCAAAGCATCGTGCTCAAGAGCGAATAATTTTGGCGGAAGATGGATTGGTTGGCGGAAGATTGGAAAGCAAAGAATGAAAACTGATGAAAAAAGCAGAGAAAGTCACGGAGAAAGAACTCGATGGCGATGGCGATGAAAATACCAGTGTTGCATGCTTGTTTGCCAAAGTTTCACTAAAATTGACAAGCGTTTCATTATCAATACTTTATTTTCTTCGTATAACGTTCAAAGCATCTTTTTAAGACTTTAGTGCAAGTAAAAGACGGGAAATTTCATTTTTAGCTCAATATGATTTCTTTTATATACTTTCAGGTACATCGTACTTCGCGAGCTGTGTCGTCGAGAGTAGGCATTTCTCAGTCAACTGAGTTCTGGCGAAGGCAGTTGGTGGCGAATGGCATTAGGATGATTGCCATTTTGTTCGCCCGTGTGGCACCGCGCGAATGACAATAAATCTGAAGGCATTCGGGGGTAAATTCCATTTTTTCTGCCCGTGTGGCACGGGTATAAGTCCCAAGCACTGGCGTAGCTCAGAGGTAGAATACTGGACTCCCACCATGGGGACCCGGATTTGAGCGACAATGTGTCAATGGTACTAAGTTTTCTAGTTTAACACGATGTGCTTACAGACACTGGTGGCGGTAGACAGCTTCGGCGCTGCGCGAGACCGAAGTTTTCATCTCAGAACAGCTTTCGCTGTAAAATACGCGGTGTGTGTCACTGTTATTTTATTACATGTATATAAGGGTAGCTGGATACCAATGCTTGGCACCGGCTATTCCTGTGCTCCTGCACAAAAGTCCTCATCATACAATACAAGCACAAGGCTATACAAAGGTACATGGTACGCGCTGAGTCTAACTACCTCAGTACAAAAATCTGTCCATGCAACACAGAATTGGAAAAAAAAAGAAACCACGAATATTCGCGGATTTCGTATGTTTATACAAAACATGAAAGTTCTCTAACCTGTCGCCGAAGGTTATGATGTGTCTTGGGAGCAGTCTATTAAATGTTGCACTGCAACTTAAACAAAAAAGATCTTTATAAAGATTCCCTGCCAAAATGAAAACAAGACTATTGTAGCGAAACATACCGGTTAGCATTGACACGAAAACGTTTGCTTTACCGCATTTACTTCTGTGCGATTCCTGATTCATCCAGACATGGAACTACTGCACGCGCAGCAGTGCAGTATAGATATCCTTTCGTTGTCAGAAACAAGCTAGTTTGCTTTGTCAAATAAAATCATATCAGCTTTCATATCGGCGTTGTCACTTGCGCAACTATATCGGCGCATTTCAAAGCACTAGAAAAAGCGATGAAAAAGCCATGCTGATGTTGTGTCGCAGTGCTCCTTAAAGAAAAACGCGTTTGGTGCTATCTAGAATCCATATTTTATTACGCATTACATGACGTGCAAATTAACAACTATTGAACTGAGTGCAATGTAAATAGCGATTAAGCCGAGCGGGCTGAGAATTTTAAATAGCGATAGGCATCCTTCAGCAGCTTGCGTGAAGGAGTCAATCACATCAGGCTCAATTGCGATCAAAAGTGCCCGTGTGGCAGGACTACAGCCAACCTACAGACAACTGGCCCAACATACCGTCTTACTGCCATAACTTGTACGCTTAACAAGCATGAAAGATGCGTGGGTTGATCATTACCAGCCGCAGGAGTCACGTTTTCGGAAATCTGAACATGATATAGCCATTTCACAAGTGTTTTGTGTACTGTGGCATGCAACACCCCCGCACATTGCCCAAGAAAACGCCGTGCACGCATCTCACTGAAGCAGCCGCGACGAGGGGGTGGGGAGCCGAATGGCAACCGCTGATCGGAAGGTGGAATTCACCCCCTCACAAGATGAGACCACCCTGCAAGGGGGCATGCGCATCGAAGAACCCTAAGAAGATAGGTAACATTGCGCCATCTTCTGGTTCACTTCAGTTCGCTCTTTCATCTGCTACGTAGGCAAGTCATTCTTCAGAACGCAGACAAGCACAAAAGGTTGGTTGTTATGTGGGATTTAGCATCCCAAAAGCATAAAAAGAGACAAAAGATCCCGAAACTGGGACAACTTATGCTGGAACACCAATTCATTGGGGGAAAGTAACGTGTTTTTCTCGCAATGATTAAGTGGGAAAACCGCGGCACCCAGATAACTACGAGCCGGGTATCCCGCTGTAAATATTTACCAGACAAAACATTTTTTTCATAATGTTGCTGGTGAGGCTAGATAATAGAGGGAAAGGGTGCGAGCCATGGGGCCGAGGGCTGCCAAAAAATCTCCCTTTTCTCAATTCGCATGCAAGCGTAATGTGTCCGTGCTCTCTTGCATGTCCTCTGGTCGCTGCCATTGGCTAAGTTTAGTTAACTATTTTGAAAAGTTGTTTGCGTGTTTTCAAGTCGACAAGCGAATGCTGACCGATTTCTCAAAAAGACAAAAGTACATCAATACAAGTAAAACACAAGGTCTTCTACAGTGAAAGCTGTTATGAGATCAGAACATGGGTCACGTGCACCGCCGTAGTTGTCCGCCGCTGCCGTCGCGTTTTAGAATGTGAAAGGAACAACCAGGCGTCACAAAATGCGTATTGCGTAACGAGTGCGTCGTCCAATGCTTGCTTGCTTGATCCTTTCTTTTGTGGCTCTCACCCACTAAGGGGGATCGGCCAAGAAGCCGGTGGTTAATGTAAGTCAATACCTTTAGGTTATCCAGACTAGGGATATAGGATTACTTTGTTTTGACTGTAAAATTATATTGGCACAATGTTAAAAAGGGGGGGAAAGGCAGGAGAGAAATAATAAAATTTGTTGAATATCTGAGGTGTAATCGTTATATGGAATTCTTCTGAAGGTTAAATCATTACAGTGTAACAGCTAAATAATAAATGGTAAATTGGCTAGTAAAAATCGAGAGCTGATCAATGGCTTAGCAAGGTAATCTTGTGTTACATAGGAATTCGCATGGAGCCCCGCAAATGTTTTTGTGAATGTGTCCTTATGAAGTGGCCTCACAAAGAAAATATCAGAAGTAAGTGATATTCCTAGTTTTTTGAATAAAATTTCGAAGCAATTTTTTCTTTGATTTTTGAAATGGTGATACGTGAGAAGAAAACGGTCGATGTGGTCAGTTTAATTACAGCTTGTTGTGACTCCTGGTCCCGTGGGTCTCAGTTTGGTAGCAGGCCCCCGTCCTAGGATCCATCGTTGAACAAGTCAGTTGAGGCGCTCGTAAAACGACAACAATTTATTTACATGGTTAGTAACTGAGATTTCGAAAAGAGGTGATCAAATGATCAAGTAGAAATCAAGAACTGCACATGAGAACTGTTGAACTGTAAAGCTTTAAAATACACAAGAGTCTTCCGTTTATATAGCGCAGCGCTGCCAACCCTTGGCGCACTGTCCGTGGATTCAGCCAATACGGCGCTCCATGGTCTAGGTGCTCCACCCACGAAGGAGGGGAAAGACACCACACAATTCAAGTAGAGAGGGAACAGTTTAAACGATGCCCAAATATGGTCACAAACGCACTGCACCGACGTTTTCGTACACGCCACCAAGTTTCGCGCACGTCCGATGATTTCGGTTTCCAAGATTCTTCTGGCAGCTGGGTGGGGTTCGAAAAACCAGCTGCCAGTACACGTGTCAAACTGTTTGGGTAGGACAATGTAGTGGTGGGCCAGCATACCGTCAAACCATGCTACCCCATTCAGTCGATCCTATGGAGAAAGGCGGGGGGGGGGGGTAGTCAACTAATCCCTCGTCGCAGAGGCGGGCTCCGGCAAGGGCTGCAGCAGATAGTGGATTATCCTTTTCTTCATCCCCACATTGCATTCCTGGTTGTTTTCTAGAAGCTGTAAAGTAGCAGCACATATCCGGGGCTCCGCTTCTCCTCACAAGATGCAGCCACAACCAGTTTGGCTTTAACTTTCAGCCTGAACTGCAAATAGCATGCTGGTTCCGAGATTTCGAAATCCTCGGTGACCTCGAAAATGGCCCAGCTGCCTCCATGTCTGCCTCGAAAGCCTTGCTCCCAGCAAACACAATGGCCTTTCTTGAGTCGAGCTCACAATGGCCTCTCTTGGCTCGTGCGTTTTCTCTGCGCGAACCAGTCCCGAACCCTTCGTTCAGGTTTTGCCGAGAGGAAATTAATCCGTCTTAACGGCACACCCTTGCTTGGAATGCGTCAAAATATTTTCGTCCCGTTCACAAAGGCCGGAAAAGTTCAATAATGATGACGGTCGTAACAAGCTTGAACACAGAGGGGATGGAACCATACCAGACCCGTTCAAGTAGAAATTAAGAGGTGGTAAACGGCAGCGTGACTTTGTTATAGAGACTTCCAATTTACGCGTGGGAAACCATTGATTATTCCATGCGACGTGCATGTGCGAGAAATGTGGATTCGGTATCGTAATTTTTGATGAGTCTTCAAGAAGAGAAAGATTTCTGAATTTTGCTGCTGTTACATAGGCTGTAAGAGGCATGATTGGCACTGACCCATTAGAAAACTTCTTCTTCATTCCTTATTAACTGTGGCACATACCCACTTCAGCCATATTATTTCATCGTCGTCAGCCACTGCATGAAAATTTCGCAGAATATTTTCAGCAAGTGTGTAGCGGATACCATGCTTTTCCGAAGAATGATGAAAAATAGTGTAGTGAATGCTGGCCTACTACGCAAGAATAATAATTATTCATGGCTTAGTGGGTACCCAGCAAGTGTGCTTGTAGCAGTTACCCAAAGAGTGTCTAGAAAAGCCTCTGAAAGTCTGCTCCTCTAGCCTTCACTGTGACTGTGCTGCGCGTTGCGTGCAGGACTGGCTTTTTTTTTAATCACACGTGTCGCACTGATAAGAGAGACAGGCACAACGTGGCAACAGTCAGTCTGCTAAAGTACCTTTATGTCACACCTGAACTATGCACATAATGAGATAACAATGATGAAAGAATACTGGAAGCCATGCTAAAAGTGTTAACACTCACAACCAGCTGACGTCATACGTGACTCAGTCACGTCATTTATGACAGCTAGATAGCCTAAGTAAATTCAAATCTTGAGTACCAAACAAGACAGAAGTTCAGGAGAAGATTGAGGCGTGAATCAATCAGAAACCGTTGAACAGCGAATGCCGCTGAAGAATATGTGTTGGCAGCTTGTTGACTTGCTTTCGTCAAGGCGTTGGTTTCAGGAACAAATGTGCACATTACAAACCGCTGCCTCCAGCGACACCCCCTGTTCAACTATTTCTCAATGCATGAGTGAGTCTACTGGATCTATTTCATTCATAGTGTTAAATTCAAAGGCCAACAAGGCTTCAAACTGGCTCTATGCGTTTCCATGTACAGGAATGAGCCTATGATTGCTTCAGATCGTTTCAACTGCATACAAATATAAAGGTTGAACAAACTCTATAGCCGAGTCAACACGCGTCCGAGTCAACACGCGTTCCACGAAACATATTTTGTGAGCAGCAGGTGCACGCTCTCGTCATCACAAATTAGTTTTGTGAGGCGGTGCTTGCAGTTTTATGTCAGTCCAGTCAGGTTTCCGCAGAACATGGGTTTACTCAGGCAACATGAGTGCCCGCTCAAATAAAACAACCAAATGCTTAAGCTTACCCGTTGTCACTAGGAAACCTCGAGGGCCTTCGAAGAACTGGAAAACCCTGGGTTAACACAGCACACAGCCTTGTTGCAAAACATGTGGTGCCCTTACTTTTTAGCCATTTCCCACGCATGGTTGACCCGGTTGACAAGCCCACTGCGGCTTCCATTCACTGCACGCCCCATCAAATGACTTATCTTTGACGTATGCATACATGGCGTGCTAACCGAGCGAGACGATCGAGCGTGATCAAACAAGTGATATTGCTGAGCAAGTGGAAAGGGAAGCTGAGGTAAGGGCTAGGCACGTCTTCCCGCACTTCGCTCGATTTGAAATTCATAAAATAAAAATAAAAAATACAAATAAACAAAAGATGAGTTGTTTAATCAAATTGGTTATTTGTAAAAACTGGTGAAATATAATGAGGTTAACGTTAACCTCACTTCATGTGATTAGGAAACAGATTAGGAAGCCCGGCAACCGCTTGGAGCACGCATGTTTCCTGAAACCGAAACTAGCGCTGAGTTTCTGTCTTTTGATGTTGCACCGAAAGTGACTAACCATACGTTACGCTGAGCGAGGCCGGCATCCAGCACGCTGACTTCGTCATTGTATAGTAATAATACTATTATTATTATCGGAGGTTTTACGTTCTAAAACCATATGATTATGGAACACGCTGCAGAGTAGAGCTCCAGAAATTTCGATCATCTGGTGTTCTTTAACGTGCATCAACAATACGGAATACACAGCCTGTATTATTTGACGTCCATCGAAACACGACCGCCGCTACCGGTATCGTACCCGCGACCTTTGAATCAGCAGCCGAGCACCGCAGCCACTGTTCCACCAAGGCGAACTTCATTGCAGACTCCAAGTGATCATGCGATAAAAGCTCACTTTAACAGTTTAACTCGTATACCGAGCCTTCACATAAAAGGCAAGCTCTGGCAATTTTTTGACCATGTCAGCGTAATAGTGGTTCCGGTTCATCAGACATTTTTGTGACGTGCCCGATTTGCCGCGAGATCGAGCAGAGTCACCGCCTGGCGCTAACTGGCCTAAACAGCGAAATGTTGATGCTCCCTGCGCCGTGTCCTACTCACGTCGTGTTTGCATGGGGGAGTAGTTCGTGCACTCTCGCAAAGAGTGGTGTGTTCGGATATGTTTGCATGAGCTTAACGGCCTGTACGTATGCCTGAAACGACATATGAAAGCATTTGGTCTTGCTCGGCTGGTAATGCACTGCAATAAGACCAGTGATGTGCAACTTTCCAGAGTTATGTGTATGGTCGTCGTACACTTCATTTACCAAAATCAATTCAGTCTAGGTGCTGCTTTGTGCTTCAAGCACATCGTAAAGTGCACTTGGCAACGTATCAAACATGAAGACTAATAAATGGTGACCGAATGCAGCGTTTGAGTGACTTGGCTGCAAACTAAAACGAGGCTCTAGGCCACGCACTTGCACCTTGTTGTTAGGTGTGTAACTACTGAACTATATGTAGTTCATCGACTATGTAATGAGGTTTAGTTAAGTTGATCTGGCTATGGTTCAGTGACGTAATTCAAAATCCTAAATAGCCAACTTGAATATCTTGTGATGACACCCAAAAAGAAAATGCCGCTTTTTCGCCGGGTGAGGATCATACTCACGACCAATACTTCTAACACCGTGCTCACCACCTACAGATTATGAGACTGACAAGCTGCCCACTGCGATACCAAGACAGACGTTTAGGCTAAGAGCCCACACCGAGTTTGTCGCGGCGGCTAAAAAGCAAATAAACAATGAAGCACGTGCTGCATAATGAAGCTATTACTGGATCATTGACGTAAATCAATATCCTAAATGGGCAACCTGAATATTTTGTGAGGATAGAAAAAAAGGTAGTACTGCCTTTGCCCCGGGTGAGGATGGAACTCATAACCTTCAGATTATAAGACTGACCCGCTGCCCACTGTGCTACTGAGACTTTTTTTCATTGTCTTTTAACAAACACACCCACATTGGTAGTAAGTGGACTTGGTTAAAGAATGAACTTGGTAGTAAGTGGACTTGGTAGTAAGAACTTGATAGTAAAAACTTGGTAGTAAGTGGACTTGGTTAAAAAGGCTTCAGAGAAGTCAATTGGTAGATAACAGGTAACCACGCGGAGGGGGGGGGGTCACGCTACGCTTTAAGCAAGTCTCGTGTATACATCATGCTCTCAACAAAATAGTCTCTTGATGAATGAGCATCTATACGAACATTTGCAACATCCATTCTTGTCTTCCACACACTCTACATGCAAAGCAACATTAGCGTGTCAATCGGCACTTCCCCTGCAGCTGCACAAGAAAGAAAACAGTAGGTAGGTCTTTTTTTAGAGTCTGTTGTAGTACGTCCCACAAGAAAACAGCATAATGGCAATCAAGAAAGATATGATTTATTGTTTCTTGTTTACCGCAGATTAGGCAGTTGACGGACCATGGTACAAAAAGCCCTTTAATTTTAGCCATGGCCGTACAGGGAGAGTGCCGGTATGCACTTGAAAGAAGAATGTTTTGACAGCGGGTCTGACCAGCATCCTTTTAACACGCTTTTACATGTCACTCTCAGAACCTAGCCTGTATGGAGCTCGATAGACAGGCACTGGTAAGAAGACGTCAAGAAGGTCACGATACAGTTTCTTTTTAGGCATGCCAGACAAGTATTCGTACGAAAATCTTTCCTTGAGCAGGCGTGTAGCCGTAACTACTTCTCGCAAATAAAGACCGAGTGGCCCATCTTCGAAAGAAAAGGATGACAAAATGAGGTGAGAGGTTCTGCAGTCTTGCTTGGATCACTGTTCTCAAGAAATTATCAGTCTCATCTCGAGCAAACATAAATCTGCTCACCAGTTGCTTAAAGAACAAAGGTAAAAGCCCCAGACTACCAAATTTTGCCCTATGAAATGAATTGCACCGGCTCGTGCGCTCCCTCTGCGATCCCCATATAAAGGTCGCGAATACTCGGTGCATTTTTGGACTGAAGTACGGGTCATGGTTAACACCTGTAATACATAAAACACTTTTGCAACCAAAAATACATTGAACATGGACGCTCTGGCGAACATTTAATAATTGCGGCTACCCCATGTATTAGTACAATTTTTCATGCGTTTATTTTCCTCAGACCGAAACTCAGTAGCCTTGTAGCAATGATCGAAAGGTATGCCGAGGTATTTTCTCGGCATGATTTTTCAATAATGTTACAATAAACGTCGGGTGTGCTTTGCCACTTAACATGCAAAAATGCAAGACATTTTGCCCAACTTATTGCGCTACCCGTTGCTGCACAAATTTCTTTCACACTTTCTTTGTCACTGCAATACACTCCAACGTCATCAGCATAAGCTAAAATTCTAATTTCACTGCTGAGAAACTTATACTCCTTTATACTTGCTGTTGCAAGTAATTGTAAACAAAAGGGCTCAAGTAAAGCGCAAAAAGAAGTGATGACAAAGCGCAACCTTGCTTCACCCTCGAGCTCACAGGAGTTTGAGCACTTACTTCTGTGTTGATTAACGAATTCGCCGTAAAGTCGTGGAACACCATTTTAACACCTTCGGTATAGACAGTTCCTACATTCACATGTTCCAGCAACAAAAACAAATCTTCATGTACAACTTTATCGAATGATTTATGCAGATCTAGCTGAATCATGGCATCGGGGTTATGGTTTGCGTCAAAGCTTTCTAAAATACTTCTGGCAGCGTCTATGTTTGTGAATATGGTTCTGCCCTTAATACCAAATGTCTGATGCTGGGTGACAAGGAATGTGCCAACACTTTGGAGCCGTCTTTCTAAAATCTTCATGTACATTTTATAGTCGGTGTTGCTCAAATGGATAGGTCGGTATGACTCCACTGAAAGTAACTTTGTAGGGTCATCAGTTTTGGGGATTAATACTACGTGTGCTGTCCTAAAAGATTGAGGTATTTGTTTCTTCTTGTAGCATTCTTTGATAACTCGATGTAAAGCCAGTGCCATTTATGTCTTAAAACATCTGTATATAGCAGCACCCAGCCCATACGGCCCTAGTGACTTGTCGTTACTCAGGTTATCTATAGCTGCTTCAGTTTCTGCCACAGTAATTTCTACTTCTTGTAGCTCCCGCTCAGAGTCTCCCAATCTCGACATAAGGGCCAGAAAGTCCTTTTTGTATCATTCGGGGTTATTAATTGTATTGCTGAGAAATTCCGCATCAAACTCGAAAAAGGCTTGGCTTATCTTTTCGCGGTCATGGTGAATGTGATTGCGGTATCAAAACTCATTTATCTCTTTGCTACATGTTTCTTTTCTTCATTGAGCACTCGCTTAAAGGGCGTTTCGCCCGTCCACAGCCGTTCAGTGCGAGCTCTTATCATTGTTCCTCGGTATACTTGTCTTTGTCGATGAACTCTAGCTTTGCTTTCGCCTCCTTCAATGCTTTTGAAAATATTTTCCCGGCACTTGATTTTCTACGCTCAACATGTAACCCAGTTCACTTTGTGCCAAGCCGCGCTGGTCAATTGGCTAAGGTACTCGGCTCCTGACCCGCAGGTCGCGGGATCGAATCCCGGTGCGGTGGCTGCATTCCCGATGAAGGCGGAAGTGCTGTAGGCCCGCGTGCTCAGATTTGGGTTCCCGTTAAAGAACTCCAGGTGGTCGAAATTTCCGGAGCCCTTCACTATGGCATCTATCATAATCATATGGTGAATTTGGGCCGTTAAACCCCAAATATCAATCAATCAGTTCGCTTTGTAACGGCCTCTCTTGTTGTCTTTCCAGATTATGTAATACACAGGCCCTCTCCATCGCAATCATCTTTATATCACATTTAATTTGCACCCACAGAGCTACGAAGTTATTGATATTCAAACAAAAAGCATTTCAAAGACATTCTTGGGATCTTGTGACAAATGATTTTTTTTTCATCTTGCAGCCGCTTTTCATTAAATTTTCATAGAAACCAATCAAACTTCACTGCCTTACGTTTTTCGCCAATGTTGACCTTGACCAGACAATGATTACTAAAACGAAGATGTTGAGGTTAATAGGATGAGCATTGTGGCACCAACTTTGCCGACAAATATATTCTAACTTCATGTGCGAATGACCTCAAAAGTGAGTATACCGTACATCACCCTCTCGCGTCATTACATAGCCGATATCTTCCAGCTCTTTCTCGTTCACTACTTTATTACACAGCTAAGCGCTTCTATCGCGCACACTGATGCTCGTTGTTTTATCTTCAGCTCTACAGACACAATAAAGTCTGCTAGAAACACAATAATTCTTTCTGTTTTCAAGAACCTTTCAACTGCTCTGAAAAAATTTTTTCCTTTTATGCGATCTGATTGGTGCATGAACACACACAGCGCGCCAAAGGATTCCAGAAAAAAAAGAAATCGCACACAACCAGCCTACCGCTATCGCAGGTGGACACTTTTTCAACAACTGCGCTACTACTACGTATGAAAACGACGCAGCCTCCTGAACGCCCAGCAGTATGACAAACGCACACATTGTACGTGGAGCAAAAAGTTCGAACCACTTGCTTCGTTTGTTTTTCACTTTCGATTTTAGTTTCTTGTACAGCCAGGAGGTCTATGTCGTTTTCCAACAAAATGCGACTAATCTGGCATTACCTTCTGCACGAACAGATTCCTCGTGAGTTCAAGGTCACAACGTGAATACCAGTTTTAAAGTAAGTCGCCATTTCATAAAGGTTGTTTGGCCAGGTGTCGTACTCACGTAGCTGCAGTGGTTGTTTGTGCTAAGCGTTGAAGGCCTCGGAATGTATCCGCTACGGGGGACGTGACGTTTGAGTGCCCCTGCGGTCAGGCGGCAGGTTTGGTCTTGGTTTGAAGGTAGGCCGCCGACCAATCGCGTCATTGTGGGGGGTTCCCCGGTGGTCGACGAGTCAACATTTGTGGTACCGTCCGGTGTTTCACGAGCTCGCTTTGAAGCGATGTTTCCAATCTCGGTCATATCGGCATCCGTTGCTGCCGGGCGGTCCTCTCGCGAAGCTGTAGATGACTTGCTCGCCGCTGTAGCGTCGTCATCTACTGCTGATATGTCTATATTTGTTCCTGGCGCAGCACAGTGCTTGTCGCGTTCATTGGTCACTTCCAGTGCGGCCCCAGAAGAATGTTGAGGGGGGGGGGGTCGCAGAACCTTCCGTACCACCGTCTTCCCTACTCGCCTCTTCAGCATCCATGGCATCCTTTAGGTGTTCATTCACTTCGTTCATTCGGCCTGGGCCCGTAATGCTGGCGTATGACCTCTCGCAGTGGGCGTCATCGTGGCCACAGTGACAAGAGGCTCCACAGCGCGGCGCGTGGCAATCCCGTCGAATGTGTCCTATGCCTCGGCATCGCCGGAGGCGGAGTGGTGCTATGCCAAGAGTGAAAACGAGCGCCATGTCTTCCGCAACTGGAAGTTGATGTAGCAGGTCGTCCACAGAAACGCCCCCGTGTAGGCTAAGCGTAACCGATCGAGTGGTTGATCCTTTGTCATTGCAACCCTGCACCTTCCACTTGTATCTGCTTACTTTGGTCACTTTTCCGTAAGGTGCTAAGGCGACTCACACATCTTTGTCCGGCACGCCGTGAAAAAGCCAGTACAAGTTCAGCCACACACTTCGATCACGGGGGTCAACCACTATACAGCAACGACCTTACACGTCGAATGACTCCGCCGCCAACATCTTCTTTTTGCTCTAATCATCCTTGAACTCCCCTGCCCAGACGTGATTAAATTGATACGCCCTAAGAGCAAGCACTTTAGACAACAGCGAAAGATGAGGAAGGCTATCTCGGACAAACTCCACTCGATATGGTCTGGCTTTTAAATTTGTGTGCAAGAAACGGTGTGCAAAACAGAATTACCTGATGGCAACTGAGGCAGAACAACCTGGAAATCTTCGCCTGGCTTTTCAGTACACCTGATACTGCGGCCCACACGGGCCGCTGAAACTGCCCCGAAACGGGAGCACATGATCGCACGTCCGTTCACCCTCGTGACTGGAAGTGGAATGACTGCGCTACCGAGGCGGACGTTCGGGCCATTGGCCCACACCGCCTGAGTCACGGTGGCTAAAAAAGCGACTATACCAGAAGGCGAGTGTTGCATGATAAGGTTATTACTGGCAAATTGAAGTAATTCCATACCCTAAATAGGCAACTCGAATATATTGCGACGACCCGAAAAAAGTAAAAAAAAATGCCGCCTTTGCCCCGGGTGAGGATCGAACTCACGACCTTCAGATTATGAGACTTACGCGCTGCCTACTGCGCTACCGAGGCTTTTTTTTCTTCTTTATTGCCTGTCTTCGGCTCACGTAAACAATACACATATTAACAGATAATTACACAACACAATCCAAAACATTGTAAAAACCGTGGCTCAAATGATGTGGCCACGCATCTGTTAAAATGTTTTTATCGTCGATAGTAATTCGACGCGCGGCAACCATTCTGGGGTGAATTCCTGCAACTTTTGTTCATCCACAAAATTTCTTGTATATTCTTTGAAGTACTGGGTGGGCGCTCGTGCATCTACATCAATGTGCATGGCTGCCATCCTGGATTATCAAATGCTATGAAGAGCCATAAGCATTATCATATCATTTGGGGTACCATCGTTACTTTGTATTTGCAAATAGCGGATGCCATGTGCGTCAATGGGGAAATCTTTTTTGATCGTGCGCTGGAGCACGTCCCAAAGAAAGACGGTATCCCAGCAGTCAATGAATACATGCTCAATTGTCTCCTCCTTTCTGCATATTATGCAATGCGTGCCCCAAGGAACGTAAAACCCCTTTGCAGCCATTCAGGTTTTGACGGTCAGCGTACCGGTATGTAATTTAAAACAGAAATTATTAGCACCTGGCGATATTTTCATCGCCTTGACGTGCTTTAGTACAGTGTGGCCATGGCATACTTTGTAAAGGGACCGATACAAAGGCACTGGTAAAAACACATTACATAGGTTCTTGTACAACTTTCTACGTCGGACTTGACTCAAGTATTCAAGTGAAAACCGCACTGATAGAAACCTACAAGAAAGTACAACTTCGCGGAAAAAGCCATAAACACCACCAGGTACGCTGCAGGTTGATACAACCATGTCAGGCAAGTGTTGCCACAGGCGAAGTTGACAGACAGTGCAAAGGAATGGGTTGTCGACGTCTCTAAAGAAACAAAATCGATTGACTACCTGTCTTAAAAACAAATGCGACAAGCCCAGTCCTCCATTTCGCACTCGAAGGAATAAATTGGTCCGACTCGATCTTTCCCAAGACGATTCCCACACAAAGACAGCGAACACACGGTGAAATTTTTGGATGTTTACCCTTGAACAATGTTAAACTTGTAATATATACCAAATTTTACTTACTAAAAAATGTTGCAAATTTTGCCTTTAGAAAACATAAACCAATTCCACCCATTCCACTTGTTCACTCTTTCCCGCAGGTTATTCACTTGGCTTCTCCAGTACGAATCGCTGTCTTTGTAGCATTCGAGGGGGGCACCCAAGTATTTCACTGGTTTCGTAACAAACTTTATGCTGGCAAAACTGTCTGGGGTTTCTGCCAAGTCACCGTGCCAAAAGCCAAGGCATTTTCCCCAGTTTACAGCGCTGCCACTTGCAGCACACAAGTTAGTAACGCATTTGACAGCATCTGCAATGCTGTCAGAGTCCGCGCAAAAAATGGCAATATCTTCCGCATAATAAACAGCCGGACTTCAACCTCGTGCAGCTTAAATCCACGGACACATTCATTCTCTATGACACTCAAACAAAAGGACTCTATGTACAAACAAAACAATAGTGGTGAGAGAGGACAACCCTGACGGACCGAACGCTTGACGGGGATGCGCTTCCCTACCACCTTGTTAACGATTAGCCGCGTTGAGCAGTCTCGGTACACCATGAAAACCCCCTGTTTGATTATTTTCCCTAAATTCACATAATCTCGGATGCACAGCAGAATTTCATGAGGCACCCCGTCAAAAGCCTTCTCGAGGTCGATTTGCAGCATTGCGACTCGCGCACCAATAGCGTCGCACCATTCGAGGATGCTCCGGGCTGCGTGTATGTTAGTGAGGATAGTTCGACCTTTATTGCCGCACGTCTGATGCGGCCCCACGAGCTCCGTAATGACTGTTTGCAATCTTTTAGCTAGAATTTTCATGAATATTTTGTAATCTCCATTAGTGAGGCAGATTGGGCGGTAAGAATTTACTCTGCGCTGTGCAACGGGGTCTTCCGATTTTGGTATAAGAACAGTGCGAGATGATGAAAAGGACGGGGGTAATATTTTCAGCTCGAATGCCTCATTAAAAACGTCGGCTAAGACTGGTGTTATTTCTAACTTGAAACAGTTATAAAAGGTGGAAGTCAGACCATCATGGCCAGGCGATTTCCCCGGATGCATACTTTCAATAGCATTGTTAACTTCCTCTTCCGAAATGGGTTCATCCAATATTTCTTTTGTATCATTGTCAAGCTTTGGCATCAGCGGTAAAAAATCTTTTTAAAGCGATCGACGTCAACTGAGCTGGCGGCGAATAAACCATTGAAGTGCTCAAAGAAAGCCCGCTCGATAACATCTGCGACATCGCTGACTTCACCCTCGTGTTCTATTTCTGTTATTTGATTACGTCGCGCATGCCACTTTTCTGAGCCCAACGCCCTTTTTGACGGTGCTTCTGCCATTATCAGTCGCTCGGCTCTTGCCCGAACCATAGCACCGCGGTATCTTTCGACTTCGAACCGCTCAATTTTACGTTTCAATGCGCGAATATCTTCAAGAAACATGCCGGGCATTCTACATTCTTCGAGGAGCAATTTTTCCAGGTTTCTGCGCATGAGCTTTTCTTCTGCTCCTTTTTCTCTGCTTATAGCGCTCGAGCGTTCCAAAGCCTTCAATTTAACGACCTGCTTGAAGTTCTCCCATTTTTCTCTAAACGTCTTTTTACTGCGAACTTTCATTTTTTCAACTTCCGCCATTACTTCCTCCATAAATTTTTCATCACTCAGCAGATTCGAATTCAATTTACATAGTTGCCACTCAAAGGCCCTTTTCGTTTCTTTCGTGCTAGCTACTACAAAGCTAACCAAGCAGTGGTCACTAAATGAAACGGCGTTAACACGGTATGCCTTGCAAAGCGGTACCAATTCAACACTCACGTACGCCCTATCTAGTCGGGCGTGGCTGGCTGCCTGAAAGTGGGTGTACTGCATAGTCCGGCCACCACCGAGACATTCAGCCACATCCTCCAAATCATGTTCTCTTACTATATCGCTTAAGACAGCGGTACTTGCATCCCAGTAATGTCGTTAGCTAGTTTTGCCTTTGGCTGAAAGGACGCACTTGAAATCGCCAATAATGATTAGCAGCCTATTACATTTGGTATACTGCTTTAGTTGTTCGAAAAATATGCGTCTTTCGTCAGTGACAGTCGGTGCGTACAAGCATATTACGCACCATTCCAATCCCGAAAACAAAAGATCACAAACAATGAGCCGACCAGACGGACATGACGTTGAGGCTTCTACTTTAGCACCCAGACTCTGTCTGACGAACAAAACGCAACCGGAAGAAGTCCCTATGGCATGGCTAACTATAACAGAATACCGCAGCAAGAATTGGCGACCCATGCTCCCAGTTTCATCGTCGCCATGGACTTTAGTCTCTTGGACTGCCAGTATGTCAAGTTCGAGGTCACTTACTAGCCGATAAAGCTGGCATTGTTTTCTCCGTGAGGCCAGGCCACGCACATTTAAAGTGGCCACACGGATTGAATTTTCTATTTGCACCATTGTAAGGCTACGAAAAACCCAGGGGCATGGCGCTTACTTTACAACTGCAATTCCCTCCTGAACGCCTTTTCCCCGTACAGTCCTTAAGGTGGCGAAGGCGGCGTTTCTGCCGTCTTGCGCTCCGACGAAATGGTTGGTCGTGGCTGGATGAGAGGCCGCCGAGCGGGAGTCGTTTTGGCGCGTGGTTCGTCCGGCATGGCAGCAGTGGTGCCCTTGTCTTTTTTCCTTCGTCACGGGGACGCTTCCCCGTCACAGTGCCACTGTCGCTTTCAATCCCAGTCATCGGTTCAGCCTCGGAGGGGGTCTCGTCAGCTAAGCCAAGAAACGTGTCGCCGGTGCTGCTTGCATCCACCATTTCACTGTTTTCTCCTACGCCTTCGTATGGAAGCCCGACGTCGGGCTTACCTGGTGCTTCACACACGCCCTGTTCTTGACGGCATGGCGACCCGTCTTCCACAGCAGAGTTTGGGTTAACTCCAGCTGTTTCTTCCGAGTATGCTTCGTCCATGAGGTGCTCCAGTGCATCACTTTCCTGCGCTGGTCCGGTCACACTGGCATATGTCTTCGCGCAGTGGTTGTCTTCGTGGCCGAAGCGGCGACAACGACTGCAGCGAGGTACTCGGCAGTCGCGACGTATGTGTCCGGTACTCTTGCACCGTAGGCACAACGGTGCACGGCCCGGAACGACAACGAGAGTCAACTCTCCAACAATCTTGAGCTGGTGCGGAATGTCATCCACCTTGACGTCGGAGTGCAGCTTTAGTCTCAGAGACCGCGTCGTTGAGCCCTTTTCAGTGATGCCCGGTGCTCGCCACTTCTCCCGATCACTTCGAATACTTTCCCATAGGGAGTCAAGGCAACACGCACGTCTTCGTCGGTCACGCCGTGCAGCAACCAGTGAA
Source organism: Rhipicephalus microplus (assembly GCF_043290135.1). NCBI lineage: Eukaryota > Metazoa > Arthropoda > Arachnida > Ixodida > Ixodidae > Rhipicephalus > Rhipicephalus microplus. Next base: position 188,559,480 of record NC_134702.1, read on the forward strand.
GCTTCAAGCGAACCTCGCGATTATTTGGGTCAATGAGCAAACATGGGCGATCCTTTACCTTCACATCGATGGCGGAGAGCAACTTCCGAGCAGCGTCAGCACTCGTCAGTGTCACAGCCCATACGTGGTTCATTTGATAAGCCCCCAATGCCAAAACGTCGTCGAGCGCACCAAGCTTGGCCAAAGTGTCCCTGTAATCTTCGACGCGGTAAGGCCGGGCTCTCGGATCACCATGCATGAAAACGGTGTTCGCAGCGATGCGTCCGGAAGGCAGATTGGGCAGAATCACCTGATAATCGTCGGCGCTAGGCGCAAAAACCCTGTTACCGTGGCCCGGTCGGGCTGCTGATACCGCTTCGTCGGAGCCGAACATTCCGCAACCGTATCGCTCGAAAGCCAGAAATGGAATGACTGCGCTACCGAGGCGGACAATCGGGCCATTGGCCCACACCTCCTCTGTCATGGTGGCTAAAAAAGCGACTGTACAAGGAGGCAGGCGTTGCATGATAAGGTTATTACTCGCAAGTTGCAGTAATTCAAAACCCTAAATGGGCAACACGAATACATTGCGACGACCCGAAAAAAGTAAAAAAAATGCCGCCTTTGCCCCGGGTGAGGATCGAACTCACGACCTTCAGATTATGAGACTGACGCGCCGCCTACTGCGCTACAGAGGCGGACATTCGGGCCATTGGCCCACACCTCCTCTGTCACGGTGGCTAAAAAAGCGACTGTACAAGGAGGCAGGCGTTGCATGACAAGATTATTACTGGCAAGTTGCAGTAATTGAAAACCCTAAATGGACAACACGAATGCATTGCGACGACCCGAAAAAAGTAAAAAAAATGCCGCCTTTGCCCCGGGTGAGGATCGAACTCACGACCTTCAGATTATATTTTTTTTCTTTATTGCCTTCTTGACTACAGGTCAAGCTAATATGACAATCACTATCACACGTGTTTCATGCGTGACAACGCGTCAAACAAAGATATTACATCTTCATTACAGTCGGTAGTCTTATACACATCTCGCACTTTTATAACAGCTTCCACGAAACACTCATGAACAGATAGAACTCTCACATCACGGTGTCTGTACGATAGCATACTACGCCAAACCGAATGAAGACCAAGTACAAATATAACATCCAAATTTCGCACAGAACTATCACAAGGCAAAAAACGAATTCCATATGAAGTAAGAGGTAAATCTTTTTTTAAAGTTCTCTGTAAATGTCCCGAAAGAAAATAGCGTTCTTACAATCAATAAACACATGTTCAATGGTCTCAGGTTTGTTACACAGGAGACAGCTGCTTCCCCATGGTACATACATACCTCTCTCTTCAAGCCACGTTTTTACTGGCAAGGTTCCCGTATGAAGTTTAAAAAAGAAGGTTTTCACATTGGGTGGTATACACATGTTTTTAACTCGCTTTAGTACGTCGTGACCATATGATTTTTCATACCTTAAACGGTACAGGGGCACAGGAAAAACATTCTGTATTAGGTCTTTCATAAGGCACTTTCTTTTCACATTAGTTAGGCAATCTATCGAAAACCTCGCCCTTAAGAAACGACATGAGAACACAACTTCGCGCAAGAACGGTGACAAGGTGTGTCGTTCTCGCCTGGCTGAAGATACAAAGAAGTCAGGCATGTGGTGTAACAGCGTTGTTTGAAATAAAGAACGTAAAAAAGAGTCTCCCTGGTCTCTAATGAGCAGGAAACGTGATATTACTTGGTTCAGAAACAGATGGCACAGAGACAGCCCTCCTTGCTTAACTCGCCGAAACAAGTTCGTTCTAGATGTTCTCTCCCACGTAGAGCTCCAGATGAACGTGGCGAATATCCTGTGGACTTTGTGAATGGTTTTACGCTTACAACTATGTACTTGCAAAAGGTACATAATTTTAGCAGCCAGGAACACGTTGCATACAGCTGACCGAGATGAAACTGATAAGCCACGACCACCCCATCCTTCGGCTGTCGCGCGCAGTTCTTCAGCCTTTTCAAGCCAAAACGCTTCACTGTCTTGATACCTGTCCAATGGTACCCCTAGGTAACGACTAGGCGTCGTGAGCCACTAAATATTTCCAAAAGAACTGGGCGTAAGGTCCCAATTACCATGCCATAAACCAATGCTTTTTTCTTTGTTCATTAAACTTCCACTCGTGTCACAAAACCTTTGAGTGATTTTTAATGACGAACTGACACTCTCTCTATCAATTGCAAAAAAAGGCACTATCGTCGGCGTATGCCAAAACACGCACTTCACATGACTGCAACCTGAAACCATTAATCCCTGCATGGTGAATCACTTTCTGACACAATGGTTCCAAAAATAGAGCGAAGAGCAAAGGACTTAAAGGACACCCCTGGCACACGGAGGAAAGTACTCGTATGCGCTTTGAGAGTTCTCTATTTACAATTAAATTTGTGGTTGAATTTTTATATGCCAATTTAATACCTTTACATATGATCGCACCAAGACCAACGTACTCAGCTAGCATGAAGAGTGTATTGTAAGACTGACGCGCTGCCTACTGCGCTACCGAGGCGGACATTCGGGCCATTGGCCCACACCTCCTCTGTCACGGTGGCTAAAAAAGCGACTGTACAAGGAGGCAGGCGTTGCATGAAAAGGTTATTACTGGCAAGTTGCAGTAATTGAAAACCCCAAATGGGCAACACGAATACATTGCGACGACCCGAAAAAAGTAAAAAAAATGCCGCCTTTGCCCCGGGTGAGGATCGAACTCACGACCTTCAGATTATGAGACTGACGCGCTGCCTACTGCGCTACCGAGGCGGACATTCGGGCCATTGGCCCACACCTCCTCTGTCACGGTGGCTAAAAAAGCGACTGTACAAGGAGGCAGGCGTTGCATGATAAGGTTATTACTGGGAAGTTGCAGTAATTGAAAAACCTAAATGGGCAACACGAATACATTGCGACGACCCGAAAAAAGTAAAAAAAAATGCCGCATTTGCCCCGGGTGAGGATCGAACTCACGACCTTCAGATTATGAGATTGACGCGCTGCCTACTGCGCTACCGAGGCGGACATTCGGGCCATTGGCCCACACTGCCTCTGTCCCGCTGGCTAAAAAAGTGACTACAAGGAGGCAGGCGTTGCATGATAAGGTTATTACTGGCAAGTTGCAGTAATTGAAAAACCTAAATGGGCAACACGAATACATTGCGACGACCCGAAAAAAGTAAAAAAAATGCCGCCTTTGCCCCGGGTGAGGATCGAACTCACGACCTTCAGATTATGAGACTGACGCGCTGCCTACTGCGCTACCGAGGCGGACATTCGGGCCATTGGCCCACACCTCCTCTGTCACGGTGGCTAAAAAAGCGACTGTACAAGGAGGCAGGCGTTGCATGAAAAGGTTATTACTGGCAAGTTGCAGTAATTGAAAACCCCAAATGGGCAACACGAATACATTGCGACGACCCGAAAAAAGTAAAAAAAAATGCCGCCTTTGCTCCGGGTGAGGATCGAACTCACGACCTTCAGATTATGAGACTGACGCGCTGCCTACTGCGCTACCGAGGCGGACATGCGGGCCATTGGCCCACACCTCCTCTGTCACGGTGGCTAAAAAAGCGACTACAAGGAGGCAGGCGTTGCATGATAAGGTTATTACTGCCAAGTTGCAGTAATTGAAAACCCTAAATGGGCAACACGAATACATTGCGACGACCCGAAAAAAGTAAAAAAAAATGCCGCCTTTGCCCCGGGTGAGGATCGAACTCACGACCTTCAGATTATGTGACTGACGCGCTGCCTACTGCGCTACCGAGGCGGACATTCGGGCCATTGGCCCACACCTCCTCTGTCACGGTGGCTAAAAAAGCGACTGTACAAGGAGGCAGGCGTTGGATGAAAAGGTTATTACTGGCAAGTTGCAGTAATTGAAAACCCTAAATGGGCAACACGAATACATTGCGACGACCCGAAAAAAGTAAAAAAATGCCGCCTTTGCCCCGGGTGAGGATCGAACTCACGACCTTCAGATTATGTGACTGACGCGCTGCCTACTGCGCTACCGAGGCGGACATTCGGGCCATTGGCCCACACCTCCTCTGTCACGGTGGCTAAAAAAGCGACTGTACAAGGAGGCAGGCGTTGCATGAAAAGGTTATTACTGGCAAGTTGCAGTAATTGAAAACCCTAAATGGGCAACACGAATACATTGCGACGACCCGAAAAAAGTAAAAAAAAATGCCGCCTTTGCCCCGGGTGAGGATCGAACTCACGACCTTCAGATTATGTGACTGACGCGCTGCCTACTGCGCTACCGAGGCGGACATTCGGGCCATTGGTCCACACCTCCTCTGTCACGGTGGCTAAAAAAGCGACTGTACAAGGAGGCAGGCGTTGCATGATAAGGTTATTACTGGCAAGTTGCAGTAATTGAAAACCCTAAATGGGCAACACGAATACATTGCGACGACCCGAAAAAAGTAAAAAAAATGCCGCCTTTGCCCCGGGTGAGGATCGAACTCACGACCTTCAGATTATGAGACTGACGCGCTGCCTACTGCGCTACCGAGGCGGACATTCGGGCCATTGGCCCACACCTCCTCTGTCACGGTGGCTAAAAAAGCGACTGTACAAGGAGGCAGGCGTTGCATGATAAGGTTATTACTGGCAAGTTGCAGTAATTGAAAACCCTAAATGGGCAACACGAATACATTGCGACGACCCGAAAAAAGTAAAAAAAATGCCGCCTTTGCCCCGGGTGAGGTTCGAACTCACGACCTTCAGATTATGAGACTGACGCGCTGCCTACTGCGCTACCGAGGCGGACATTCGGGCCATTGGCCCACACCTCCTCTGTCACGGTGGCTAAAAAAGCGACTGTACAAGGAGGCAGGCGTTGCATGATAAGGTTATTACTGGCAAGTTGCAGTAATTGAAAACCCTAAATGGGCAACACGAATACATTGCGACGACCCGAAAAAAGTAAAAAAAATGCCGCCTTTGCCCCGGGTGAGGATCTGTTGTGTCTTCGCTTTTTCTGTGTGTGTGTGCGCGCGCACCTGTTGACGCCTCAGCTGGCCGCCTGCACCACATCGGACTTTTGCTACTACCACGTGCGCATCGTTATCTGACTAACACTACGCTGCCTATAAATACGTTATACACTTTTGAATAAACGTTCTTTTCATTCTGCTGACTACGTTGACACATTGCTGGTCCGGCGCTGCTATGCGCACACCATGGCTATGCTACAGTGGCGACGAGGATGTTCACCACCCATGCAGTGAAAGACGACCCTGAACCTGACACTACGAAAAATCGAGCAACCAAGGCGATCATGGCTCACCACCAGCTTCCGGACTTCGAAGAGAGCAAAGATAAGTGGACGCCATACCTTATCAAAGTCGAAGCATACTTTGAAGCGAATGCCATTGAAGACTCGACTAAGAAAAGAGCATTGCTGGTTGCTGCCTTAAGCACGCACACGATACAAGTGCTGGCAGGGAAGGTGGCTCCACGCAAGCCGAATGCGCTGACTTATGAAGAAGTCGTGGCAGTGTTGAGTGAGCACTACGACCCCAAGCGACACGAAATCACAGAAAGTTACATGTTTTTCAGTCCATGTCAAGCGGAGGGTGAGCCCATTAATGAATTCCTGGTCGACATTCGCCGAATAGCTGATAATTGCAATTTTGGCAGTGCATTAAATCGCATGCTACGAGATCGCATTGTGTGTGGTGTCCGGTCAAGTGCACTACAGAAGCAGCTACTTGCGAAGCGGGAATTAACATTAGAAGACGCTGAAGCGATGGTCCTTTCAGCTGAAGCTGCAGATAGTGGCGTGAAAAACATAAACGGATCTGGATTGACACCAGTGTTAAAAGTACAAGCGTATCAGCAGAAAACACCGCAAGACGAGAGACTGAGGGCTACACGTCAAGAATGCTCAAGGTGCGGTAGTGCAAAGCACAATGAGAGCGGTTGCACCTGGTCTAACGCTCGCTGTTATCGCTGTGGAGCACGCGGTCACCTTGCGAGGAAATGCCGAAGCCGCGGTCCTCACGAGCAAGGAACAGCAAGCAGGGCACAAACCAACATTCTCACGGGGACGGAAGGTTCGACAGACGACGAACACGAAGCAGCGCACATCTGGACCTTGGCTTCGGAACGGAAGAGTTGTCTGGTGCCACCAATTTGCCGAACGTTCTCTTGGTGCGGTGTGCAGCTTACCATGGAAGTTGATACTGGGTCGCCCGTTTGTGTTATCCCACGTCAACTGTACGAGAAGCACCACGACCAATGGCCGAAACTGAGACCATCCAGTGTGAAATTATCCTGCTACACAGGACGACTGCCAGTGCTTGGGGAGCTTGCGCTCAGTGTTTCTCATAAGGGAGTGACGGCGGAGTGTGCGCTGACCGTGTTAGACTGTGCGGGACCAAGCCTCTGTGGTCGAGATTTAATTCAGCTGCTGAACGCCGCTGGTGCTCCGGTGGTTCACGTTGCAAGAGACTCTGAGCCCACAGAACAAACGGGGAAGTCCAGTGTGAATAGCATATTCAACGACTTCAACGACGTGTTTTCCGAGAAACTGGGGCTCATAACAGGCCCTCCGGTCAGTCTGCACCTAAAAGAAGGCGCCGTACCTAAGTTCTGTAAGTCCAGATCCATTCCATATGCGCTACGCGACCGCGTGTCACTTGAACTTGATCGGTTAGTGTCCTTAGGCGTGTTATCACCGGTGGCACACTCGGAATGGGCATCACCTATAGTCGTAGTTCTTAAGAAAGACGGCGCAGTGAGAATCTGCGGTGATTTCAAGGCCACAGTGAATCCCGCATGCACCACTGAACAATATCCCTTGCCTATCATTGAAGATATGTTTGCGCAACTACACGATGGGGATTGTTTCAGCACACTGGATTTACGGGACGCATACAATCAAGTGGCACTGAATGAGTCAGCAAAGAAAATTTGCGTCATTAACACACCAAGAGGGCTTTTTTGCTACAACCGACTGCCTTTCGGAATAGCCTCTGCACCCGCGATATTCCAAAGAAAAATGGATGAGGTTCTAGCTGGTTTGGTGGGTGCACAAGCTTACCTTGACGATGTGCTCATTTCTGAAAAATCAAGCGACAGTGGTGAAAGGCTGAAAAACGTTTTGGAGCGGTTTCGAGAGAGAGGCGTAAAGTTGAGACACGATAAGTGCAAGCTGCGCAGCCCAGCAGTTACCTATCTCGGGCATCGCATCGATCGCGATGGGCTTCATCCGACAGAGAAAAACCTCAATGCCATCATGCAGGCGCAGAGCCCCCGTAATGTCAGCGAACTGCGGTCTTTTTTGGGAATGATCACGTTCTACGCGAGGTTTCTGCCTAACATGTCGACCACACTTTTTCCTTTGTATCAGCTGCTGGAAAAGAATGCGCGCTGGCACTGGCAACAGCCTCAAGAGCTTGCGTTTAAGGTGGCTAAGCAAAGCCTCAAAGCAGCCAAGGTTCTCGTCCATTTCGACCCTTCGAAGGAACTAAAACTTGAGTGCGACGCGTCGCCATACGGAGTGGGCGCGGTCTTGTTTCACACGATAGGAAACGTCCACAGGCCGATCGGCTTTCGCTCGCGTACTTTAACACAGGCGGAGCGCAACTATTCACAGCTCGAGCGAGAGGCACTGGCACTGGTATTTGGCGTAACTAAATTCCGCGACTACCTTCTAGGTCGGGAATTCACCTTGGTGACTGACCACCAACCAATGCTGGGCCTGTTGAGGTCAGACAGGCAGACGCCCACAATGGCCGCTGCCCGGATCCAACGTTGGGCGCTTCAGCTGGGGGCCTACCGGTACCAGCTGCAGTACGCCCCAGGACGACAGATGCTGAATGCTGATGCCTTAAGCCGCCTGCCGCTGCAAACTACGGAAACTGACGAAGACGGTGAGCCACCCGAATATGTACTCTCGCTAAACCAGCTGAACAACGGTGTCGTGACAACGCGTGAGCTGAAGGATTTCACCGCTTCGGATCCTGTCCTGGCAAAAGTCAAGCGGTACATATTACATGGGTGGCCCAGACACGCCAACGGGCTGGCAAGGGACAAACTGCCATTTTTTGACCGTAAGCTAGAGCTATCCGTTGCACATGACCTTGTTTATTGGGGCAATAGGGTCATAATACCAGCCGAAGCAAGAGTGCAAGTGCTGCAGCTTTTACATGAGACTCACCAGGGTTCGCCGGCAATGAAATCTGTCGCGCGCTCTTTGTTTTGGTGGCCAGGCCTAGACAGAAATATTGAAGAGGTGTCTACTCAGTGCCAGAACTGTGTTCAAAATTTGCCGATGCCAACCGCGGCGCCCGTTATCAAGTGGCCGGAAACCGGCGAAAGGTGGTCGCATTCACATTGACTACGCGGGGCCGATCGGCGGAAAAATGATACTCGTCATAGTTGACGCCCACACGAAATGGCTCGAAGCCGTACCTCTGTCACATGCTTCAACAGAAACTACCATTAACTGCTTACGTGCCATTTTCAGCAGGTTTGGGGTACCACGCACAATTGTGTCCGACAACGGGACTCAGTTTTCCAGCCATGATTTTGAGGAATTCGTAGCAAACAACAACATAGTGCACCTCCGATGTGCGCCCTACCACCCCCAGTCTAATGGTGCAGCGGAAAGGGCAGTGCGTACTATAAAAGATGGCCTTCGAAAAATGGGGAGAGGAAAGCTAGAGGAGAATCTGATACGCTTGCTGTTTAACTATCGGAGGACGCCACAAAAGTGCGGTAAATCCCCAGCAGAGTTGCTCTTGGGTTACCAAATACGCTCACGGCTGGACACATGTTTTCCTCCAGCCCTTACAGGATCAAAAGAAGACCAAGAGGACTGGCTGCCGCTACCAGGAAGTGACGTATACGCCCGCAATTATGGTGCGGGGAGCAAATGGACGCTTGGCAATGTGAAGGCGACGTCTGGAGCGAGAATGGTGACCGTGAACACTCCGGACGGGGTCGTCCAGCGGCATGTTGATCAACTTCGCCCGCGACAGGACTCGCCACCAGTAACAACTGCCACAAGTCCCAGCGAGTCAGACCAAGCAACGGAACCATCGCCTCCGGAAGCGGTAAGCTCGAATGCAGGCATGTCTTCTCGGCTCATCCCTAATGATGCTGGTTCTGCACAACGTGCATCACCGAAGATCACGGCCGTCCCGATGAGTACCGGTGTCGCCCAACAAGCCCTCAGGCGTTCAACAAGAGAACGCAAGACAGTACAACGCTTTCAATTCTAAGGGGGAAGGAATGTTGTGTCTTCGTTTTTTCTGTGTGTGTGTGCGTGCGCACCTGTTGACGCCTCAGCTGGCCGCCTGCACCACATCGGACTTTTGCTACTACCACGTGCGCATCGTTATCTGACTAACACTACGCTGCCTATAAATACGTTATACACTTTTGAATAAACGTTCTTTTCATTCTGCTGACTACGTTGACACATTGCTGGTCCGGCGCTGCTATGCGCACACCATGGCTATGCTACAGGATCGAACTCACGACCTTCAGATTATGAGACTGACGCGCTGCCTACTGCGCTACCGAGGCGGACATTCGGGCCATTGGCCCACACCTCCTCTGTCACGGTGGCTAAAAAAGCGACTGTACAAGGAGGCAGGCGTTGCATGATAAGGTTATTACTGGCAAGTTGCAGTAATTGAAAACCCTAAATGGCAACACGAATACATTGCGACGACCCGAAAAAAGTAAAAAAAAATGCCGCCTTTGCCCCGGGTGAGGATCGAACTCACGACCTTCAGATTATGAGACTGACGCGCTGCCTACTGCGCTACCGAGGCCGATATTCGGGCCATTGGCCCACACCTCCTCCGTCACGGTGGCTAAAAAGCGACTGTACAAGGAGGCAGGCGTTGCATGATAAGGTTATTACTGCCAAGTTGCAGTAATTGAAAACCCTAAATGGGCAACACGAATACATTGCGACGACCCGAAAAAAGTAAAAAAATGCCGCCTTTGCCCCGGGTGAGGATCGAACTCACGACCTTCAGATTATGAGACTGACGCGCTGCCTACTGCGCTACCGAGGCGGACATTCGGGCCATTGGCCCACACCTCCTCTGTCACGGTGGCTAAAAAAGCGACTGTACAAGGAGGCAGGCGTTGCATGATAAGGTTATTACTGCCAAGTTGCAGTAATTGAAAACCCTAAATGGGCAACACGAATACATTGCGACGACCCGAAAAAAGTAAAAAAAATGCCACCTTTGCCCCGGGTGAGGATCGAACTAACGACCTTCAGATTATGAGATTGACGCGCGGCCTACTGCGCTACCGAGGCCGATATTCGGGCCATTGGCCCACACCTCCTCTGTCAAGGTGGCTAAAAAAGCGACTGTACAAGGAGGCAGGCGTTGCATGATAAGGTTATTACTGCCAAGTTGCAGTAATTGAAAACCCTAAATGGGCAACACGAATACATTGCGACGACCCGAAAAAAGTAAAAAAAAATGCCGCCTTTGCCCCGGGTGAGGATCGAACTCACGACCTTCAGATTATGAGACTGACGCGCTGCCTACTGCGCTACCGAGGCGGACATTCGGGCCATTGGCCCACACCTCCTCTGTCAAGGTGGCTAAAAAAGCGACTGTACAAGGAGGCAGGCGTTGCATGATAAGGTTATTACTGGCAATTTGCAGTAATTGAAAACCCTAAATGGGCAACACGAATACATTGCGACGACCCGAAAAAAGTAAAAAAAATGCCGCCTATGCCCCGGGTGAGGATCGAACTCACGACCTTCAGATTATGAGACTGACGCGCGGCCTACTGCGCTACCGAGGCCGATATTCGGGCCATTGGCCCACACCTCCTCTGTCAAGGTGGCTAAAAAAGCGACTGTACAAGGAGGCAGGCGTTGCATGATAAGGTTATTACTGGCAATTTGCAGTAATTGAAAACCCTAAATGGGCAACACGAATACATTGCGACGACCCGAAAAAAGTAAAAAAAATGCCGCCTTTGCCCCGGGTGAGGATCGAACTCACGACCTTCAGATTATGAGACTGACGCGCTGCTGACTGCGCTACCGAGGCGGACATTCGGGCCATTGGCCCACACCTCCTCTGTCAAGGTGGCTAAAAAAGCGACTGTACAAGGAGGCAGGCGTTGCATGATAAGGTTATTACTGCCAAGTTGCAGTAATTGAAAACCCTAAATGGGCAACACGAATACATTGCGACGACCCGAAAAAAGTAAAAAAAATGCCGCCTTTGCCCCGGGTGAGGATCGAACTCACGACCTTCAGATTATGAGACTGACGCGCTGCCTACTGCGCTACCGAGGCGGACATTCGGGCCATTGGCCCACACCTCCTCTGTCAAGGTGGCTAAAAAAGCGACTGTACAAGGAGGCAGGCGTTGCATGATAAGGTTATTACTGGCAATTTGCAGTAATAGAAAACCCTAAATGGGCAACACGAATACATTGCGACGACCCGAAAAAAGTAAAAAAATGCCGCCTTTGCCCCGGGTGAGGATCGAACTCACGACCTTCAGATTATGAGACTGACGCGCTGCTTACTGCGCTACCGAGGCGGACATTCGGGCCATTGGCCCACACCTCCTCTGTCAAGGTGGCTAAAAAAGCGACTGTACAAGGAGGCAGGCGTTGCATGATAAGGTTATTACTGCCAAGTTGCAGTAATTGAAAACCCTAAATGGGCAACACGAATACATTGCGACGACCCGAAAAAAGTAAAAAAAATGCCGCCTTTGCCCCGGGTGAGGATCGAACTCACGACCTTCAGATTATGAGACTGACGCGCTGCCTACTGCGCTACCGAGGCGGACATTCGGGCCATTGGCCCACACCTCCTCTGTCAAGGTGGCTAAAAAAGCGACTGTACAAGGAGGCAGGCGTTGCATGATAAGGTTATTACTGGCAATTTGCAGTAATTGAAAACCCTAAATGGGCAACACGAATACATTGCGACGACCCGAAAAAAGTAAAAAAAATGCCGCCTTTGCCCCGGGTGAGGATCGACCTCACGACCTTCAGATTATGAGACTGACGCGCGGCCTACTGCGCTACCGAGGCCGATATTCGGGCCATTGGCCCACACCTCCTCTGTCAAGGTGGCTAAAAAAGCGACTGTACAAGGAGGCAGGCGTTGCATGATAAGGTTATTACTGGCAATTTGCAGTAATTGAAAACCCTAAATGGGCAACACGAATACATTGCGACGACCCGAAAAAAGTAAAAAAATGCCGCCTTTGCCCCGGGTGAGGATCGAACTCACGACCTTCAGATTATGAGACTGACGCGCTGCTTACTGCGCTACCGAGGCGGACATTCGGGCCATTGGCCCACACCTCCTCTGTCAAGGTGGCTAAAAAAGCGACTGTACAAGGAGGCAGGCGTTGCATGATAAGGTTATTACTGGCAATTTGCAGTAATTGAAAACCCTAAATGGGCAACACGAATACATTGCGACGACCCGAAAAAAGTAAAAAAAAATGCCACCTTTGCCCCGGGTGAGGATCGAACTAACGACCTTCAGATTATGAGATTGACGCGCGGCCTACTGCGCTACCGAGGCCGATATTCGGGCCATTGGCCCACACCTCCTCTGTCAAGGTGGCTAAAAAAGCAACTGTACAAGGAGGCAGGCGTTGCATGATAAGGTTATTACTGGCAATTTGCAGTAATTGATAACCCTAAATGGGCAACACGAATACATTGCGACGACCCGAAAAAAGTAAAAAAATGCCGCCTTTGCCCCGGGTGAGGATCGAACTCACGACCTTCAGATTATGAGACTGACGCGCTGCCTACTGCGCTACCGAGGCGGACATTCTGGCCATTGGCCCACACCTCCTCTGTCAAGGTGGCTAAAAAAGCGACTGTACAAGGAGGCAGGCGTTGCATGATAAGGTTATTACTGCCAAGTTGCAGTAATTGAAAACCCTAAATGGGCAACACGAATACATTGCGACGACCCGAAAAAAGTAAAAAAAATACCGCCTTTGCCCCGGGTGAGGATCGAACTCACGACCTTCAGATTATGAGACTGACGCGCTGCCTACTGCGCTACCGAGGCGGACATTCGGGCCATTGGCCCACACCTCCTCTGTCACGGTGGCTAAAAAAGCGACTGTACAAGGAGGCAGGCGTTGCATGATAAGGTTATTACCGCCAAGTTGCAGCAATTGAAAACCCTAAATGGGCAACAAGAACACATTGCGACGACCCGAAAAAAGTAAAAAAAATGCCGCCTTTGCCCCGGGTGAGGATCGAACTCAAGACCTTCAGATTATGAGACTGACGCGCTGCCTACTGCGCTACCGAGGCGGACATTCGGGCCATTGGCCCACACCTCCTCTGTCAAGGTGGCTAAAAAAGCGACTGTACAAGGAGCCAGGCGTTGCATGATAAGGTTATTACTGCCAAGTTGCAGTAATTGAAAACCCTAAATGGGCAACACGAATACATTGCGACGACCCGAAAAAAGTAAAAAAAATGCCGCCTTCGCCCCGGGTGGGGATTGAACTCACGACCTTCAGATTATGAGACTGACGCGCTGCCTACTGCGCTACCGAGGCGGACATTCGGGCCATTGGCCCACACCTCCTCTGTCAAGGTGGCTAAAAAAGCGACTGTACAAGGAGGCAGGCGTTGCATGATAAGGTTATTACTGCCAAATTGCAGTAATTGAAAACCCTAAATGGGCAACACGAATACATTGCGACGACCCGAAAAAAGTAAAAAAAATGCCGCCTTTGCCCCGGGTGAGGATCGAACTCACGACCTTCAGATTATGAGACTGACGCGCTGCCTACTGCGCTACCGAGGCGGACATTCGGGCCATTGGCCCACACCTCCTCTGTCAAGGTGGCTAAAAAAGCGACTGTACAAGGAGGCAGGCGTTGCATGATAAGGTTATTACTGCCAAGTTGCAGTAATTGAAAACCCTAAATGGGCAACACGAATACATTGCGACGACCCGAAAAAAGTAAAAAAATGCCGCCTTTGCCCCGGGTGAGGATCGAACTCACGACCTTCAGATTATGAGACTGACGCGCTGCCTACTGCGCTACCGAGGCGGACATTCGGGCCATTGGCCCACACCTCCTCTGTCAAGGTGGCAAAAAGCGACTGTACAAGGAGGCAGGCGTTGCATGATAAGGTTATTACTGGCAATTTGCAGTAATTGAAAACCATAAATGGGCAACACGAATACATTGCGACGACCCGAAAAAAGTAAAAAAAATGCCGCCTTTGCCCCGGGTGAGGATCGAACTCACGACCTTCAGATTATGAGACTGACGCGCTGCCTACTGCGCTACCGAGGCGGACATTCGGGCCATTGGCCCACACCTCCTCTGTCAAGGTGGCTAAAAAAGCGACTGTACAAGGAGGCAGGCGTTGCATGATAAGGTTATTACTGCCAAGTTGCAGTAATTGAAAACCCTAAATGGGCAACACGAATACATTGCGACGACCCGAAAAAAGTAAAAAAAAATGCCGCCTTTGCCCCGGTTGAGGATCGAACTCACGACCTTCAGATTATGAGACTGACGCGCTGCCTACTGCGCTACCGAAGCGGACATTCGGGACATTGGCCCACACCTCCTCTGTCAAGGTGGCAAAAAGCGACTGTACAAGGAGGCAGGCGTTGCATGATAAGGTTATTACTGGCAAGTTGCAGTAATTGAAAACCCTAAATGGGCAACATGAATACATTGCGACGACCCGAAAAAAGTAAAAAAAATGCCGCCTTTGCCCCGGGTGAAGATCGAACTCACGACCTTCAGAATATGAGACTGACGCGCTGCCTACTGCGCTACCGAGGCGGACATTCGGGCCATTGGCCCACACCTCCTCTGTCACGGTGGCTAAAAAAGCGACTGTACAAGGAGGCAGGCGTTACATGATAAGGTTATTACTGGCAATTTGCAGTAATTGAAAACCCTAAATGGGCAACACGAATACATTGCGATGACCCGAAAAAAGTAAAAAAAATGCCGCCTTTGCCCCTGGTGAGGATCGAACTCACGACCTTCAGATTATGAGACGGACGCGCTGCCTACTGCGCTACCGAGACTTTTTTTTCTTTATTGCCTGCTTCGCAAACAGTACAAATCAATATAAGAATACAGTGCAGTGTCACGTGTAAAAGTGCTGTCACATCTTCCAGCACATGGGGGTTAAAAAGGCAGACGCTTTATGCCCACCAACTTATCTAAACATGGCAACCACTCTGGCTTATCTTGTGTCTCGTATGCAGTCATCAAATACTGTACACTTTCTATGAAGTACTCTCGAGCGGGCCGGGGATTCACGTCTACGTTTCGCACTGCCATCCGTGTTCGCCACACACTGTGAAGAACCAATACCATGAACATATCGTAGGGCACACCGCCTACATTTATGACTGGCAAAAAACGGATGCCATACTGTGTAACTGGCAGCTCTTTCTTCAGGGTCCTTTGAAGGATGTCCCAGAGAAAGACTGCATCGGTACAGTCTAGAAAGATGTGGTCAACTGTCTCAAGTTTTCTGCAGATAATGCAATCAACTGACGGGACGAATATTCCTTTTTTCTCGGAGCCATGGATTGGTAGGGAGTGTGCCGCTGTGAAGTTTGAAAAATAATGTCTTCATTGATGGTCTAATTGGCATCTTTTTCACTCTTTTCAAGACGTCATCCCCGGGCCCATTAGGGTACAATGTTCTATACAGAGGCTCTGGCAACATGGTTTCTACAAGGTCCTTGTACAGTCTCTTTCGCGAAACCCTAGAGAGATACTCCATCGAAAATCGCACTCTCAATATTTCCACAGCAGCAATCACTTCTTTCATGTACCCCTTAGGTCTTTTTGTCACCCCATTGACAGTGGTTACAATGAAATCAGGCAAAAAATGGGACAGCCGCACATGTATCAACGTTCTCAAAAAACGATCATCTTGATCTCGTAAAAAAACTAACCTAGATACTACCTGTCTCAGGAACAAGTGTACAAGACCAAGCCCCCCACTTTTCACAGAACGGAAGAGATTTGTTCGGCTTGTCCTTTCCCACGTGGACGCCCAAATAAACACTGCGATCACTCTATGTAGCTTTTGTACAGCAACACGTGACATGAATAGTACTTGTAAAACATACCATACTCGTGAAATAAGAAATATGTTGCTCACTGTTGACCTCGTAAACATTGAGAAATCGCGCCCACCCCACGTTTTTGTCTTATCTCTTAGTTGCTCTGTCTCTTGTTTCCAATATTCTGTTGTGTCTCTGTAGTGTTGGAGAGGTACCCCTAAGTACTTGTCAGGTATAACCTTCCATGTAATGCTTTCAAATATTGATGGTGTGTTCTGCCAATTTCCGTGCCATATTCCAAGACATTTACTCCATTGACTCTACTATCAGTGCAATCACAGAAGAATTTCACATCGTTTAGTGCTTCTCTAATACTCTCCCGATCTTCGCAGAACACAGCAAGATCTTCGGCGTAACTAAGTATTTTGACCTCTGCAGACATCAAATGAAACCTCCGCACCTGATCATTCTGTATCACTTTCTGGCATAGAGGTTCTAAATAGAGAGCAAAAAGCAGTGCCGATGCAGGGCATCCTTGTTTTACACTCGATAAGACTTGTATATTATCACTAAGCTGTTTGTTTATTACAATTTTTGTAGTGCATCCCGTGTACGCCATTCTGACCCCTTCCAACACCACAGACCCTATATTGACATAGTCAAGAATGCTGAAAAGTATGTCATGGTTCACGCGGTCAAATGCCTTCTCGAGATCGATTTGTAGCATAGCTACTTTACCGTCAAACTCATCGCAGCATTCTAACATATTTCGGGCTATATGAATGTTCGTCATAATTGTTCCGCTTTTTATGCCACAAGTCTGATGTGGTCCGACTATTTTTGTAATCACTGTTTGAATTCGCCTGGCCAAAACACCCATGAATATTTTGTAGTCAACATTCGCTAGGGTTATGGGCCTGTAGGATGTGACGGAGAGCTGTTTCCTGGGATCTTCAGTTTTTGGGATTACCACAATGTGTGTTCTCCGAAAAGATATTGGTAACTCTTTCCTCTCGTATGCCTCATCGAACACATTCCACAAAGCTTCTGCCACAAGATTTTTAAATTTCTTATAGAATGCTACACCTAGTCCATCTGGACCGGGTGTTTTACCGTTTTTCATTTTTTCAATGGTGATTTCTATTTCTCTGACCGAGATGGGTGCTTCTAATCTCGCTTTTACGTCATCCTCAAGCTTCGGCATAAGTGACAAGAAACGCCGACTATACGTACTCGTGTCCGCTCTGACGCCTTCCAACAGTTCTTGGAAATATTCCACAAACGCGCGCTCAATCTCGGTTTCATCTGTGGTGACTTCATTTTTGTGTTCTATCGCCCTTATCTCGTTTCTTGTCGCGTAGCTCTTTTCATCTGTGACGGCACGTTTTGTGGGAACCTCGCCACACCATAATCTTTCTGCGCGTGCGCGTACCACCGCTTCTCTGTACCTTTCCGTATCTACGGCTTCTAATTCTTGTTTCACTCTTATTTCTTTACTGCGCTCTCCTGGTTGCGCGCATTCTTGACATAGCAAAAAATCAAGCTCACATTGCAGTTGTCTTTCTTTTTCCAGGTTAGTGCGTTTTATCGAAACTGATCTTCCAATTGCTTCTATTTTTACTTTTTCCTTGAAGCACTCCCATGTGTAAATTGAACTACTTGCGTCACCTTTCGCCACTTCTTTTAATTCCTTTTCAGCATTTTCTACAAACTTCTCATCCTCGAGTAGCTTTTCATTTAACTTCCAGAGTCCCCAATTGAATTTGGGCTTTTCTTTTTTATTAATGGTGAACATTACTAGACTATGGTCACTAAATGAAACATTCTTCACTGCGTAGCCCTGGCACATAGGAAGCAGGGACGTATACACGTATGCTCTGTAGAGTCTAGCTTTACTGTTGAGCTGCTAATGCGTATAGTGAGTACCCTGCGCCAGTACATGTCCCACGTCATCCAAGTTCCGCTCACGCGTCATTGAATCCAATACCAAGGCACTAGAGTCACGTACAAAGTTTTTACTTGCCCTGTCTTCGGCATT
Organism: Rhipicephalus microplus; assembly: GCF_043290135.1. NCBI lineage: Eukaryota > Metazoa > Arthropoda > Arachnida > Ixodida > Ixodidae > Rhipicephalus > Rhipicephalus microplus. The sequence continues at coordinate 188,577,618 of NC_134702.1, forward strand.
ACACACACAGTTGAAATCGCCTAGAAGTATAACTGCCTTATCGCATGATAGATACGTATCAAGACTTTCGAAGAATATTTTCCTATCTTGTTGTCTATTTGGCACATATACGCACACAACGCGCCAACTAATGTCGGAAAGAAGAAAATCACATGCAATTAATCGCCCTTCATTTTCACTGTGTACACTTTTTTCGACAATGCCAATTGTGTTCCTTATAAAGAGAAGACATCCGCCTGAAGTACCTACAGAATGACTCACACATATATTGTATCTGTAGCGGAAGTTCAAAAATATGGTGTCCATCTGCTCTTCAAATTCAATTTTCGTTTCCTGCACATCGGCGATATCAACGTCATTTTCAAGAAACAAACGACGTAACTGATACTGTCGCCTCTTCGAGCGTAAACCTTTAACGTTAAAAGTTGCGACGCGTAAGGCTGACTCTATATTGAAAGCCATGATTTTTGTTTAGGGAAGGGAGTACAAAACACAGTGTTTACTTTAGGTGAACGTTTCTAAAAAGCGGCTTTAGTTTTACTGAAAATTTTGCGGCAATCGGTCCAGGTTTTACAGAGGCATAGTGTGTGTAAACTCCGCTCACTTACGGGTTACTTTCCATTCGGAAAAAAGGCACAAAAAACTCAAGTTCCAGGAAGCTTTTGCGAAGGCTGCCTGGCCTCCGCCCGTGGATTAGTCTGCAAGTTCGGCCGTGGCTTCAACGTTGGTCGCCTCATTCCTATGGTTTTTGCTGGTGGTTCTTCTCGACCAACGTCTCCGGAGGTAGTGAAATCTTCCCCAACAATGTCTCTTGGTCGCTTTTCAGCTAGTCCACTGCCTGCGCTGTCGCTGATTTCCATGTCGTCTTGCAGTGTGTCTGCGTCGCTGGGAGCCTTCACAGTCGGCAGGTGCTGTTCTGGCTTGTCTGTCGTTGTCGGTTTTTCTGGCTCTGGTTTGGATGCCTTGTTCTCGACCTTTTCATTGTCCATCCTACTAGGCCTGCTCAGTTTCACCAATTCTGGGGTCGCCTCTTCCTTCCTCGCAGTCGCGCTCGCTGCCTCTTCAGCTTCATGCTCATCCATTAACAGCTCTGCGTGGTCGTTGCCACTCGGAGGTCTGGTGACGCTGGCATAAGACAACGTGCAGTCGTTCTCCTTGTGGCCAAATCTTCGGCAGGCACCACAGCGTGGCACACGGCAATCTCGCCGTATGTGCCCGGTTGCTCGACAGCGTAAGCACACTGGCGCTCTGCCCGGAACAACCACCAAAGCTTGCTCACCGCTTACGTTCACTTGGTGAGGCAGGTCTTCAATTTTGACGCCCACTTTCAACCGAAGTGTCACAATACGGGTAGTGGAGCCTTTTTCGCTGATGCCGTTTACACGCCACCGCTCTCTGTTGACGTCAACCACTTGGCCGTACGGCTCGAAAGCACGTCGCACATCCTCATCGAGAACATTGTGCAGCAGCCAGTGCACTTTCATACGCACATCCTGGTTTGCCGGATCAAGGACAAGACAGCGACAATTTTTTACCTTGATATCGCCTTGCGATAGAATCGTCTTGACAGCGTCCATGTTCTTGAACGTTACCGCCCACACGTGGCTCATCCTATATGCCCCCAAAGCAACCACTTCGGGGAGCAGTCGCAGGCTGGCCAAGGTGTCACGGAAATCTTCCACTCGATAAGGTCGGGCTCGTACGTCAGCGTGCAGAAAAACCGTATTTAAAACAATTGGTCCTGTAGGAAGGGTTGGCAACACAACTTGATATTCCTTATCGTCATCAAAAGACCTGTTTTCGCGGCTAGTATCTGCCGCAAACGCCGCTCCTACGGAGCACATGATTCTTGCGTCCGACGCGCGTGAGTGCCGACGAAAGAATCTACTGCGCTACCGAGGCTGACATTCGGGCCATTGGCCCACACCTCCTCTGTCAAGGTGGCTAAAAAAGCGACTGTACAAGGAGGCAGGCATTGCATGATAAGGTTATTACTGGCAAGTTGCAGTAATTGAAAACCCTGAATGGGCAACAAGAACACATTGCGACGACCCGAAAAAAGTAAAAAAAATGCCGCCTTTGCCCCGGGTGAGGATCGAACTCAAGACCTTCAGATTATGAGACTGACGCGCTGCCTACTGCGCTACCGAGGCGGACATTCGGGCCATTGGCCCACACCTCCTCTGTCAAGGTGGCTAAAAAAGCGACTGTACAAGGAGCCAGGCGTTGCATGATAAGGTTATTACTGCCAAGTTGCAGTAATTGAAAACCCTAAATGGGCAACACGAATACATTGCGACGACCCGAAAAAAGTAAAAAAAATGCCGCCTTCGCCCCGGGTGGGGATTGAACTCACGACCTTCAGATTATGAGACTGACGCGCTGCCTACTGCGCTACCGAGGCGGACATTCGGGCCATTGGCCCACACCTCCTCTGTCAAGGTGGCTAAAAAAGCGACTGTACAAGGAGGCAGGCGTTGCATGATAAGGTTATTACTGCCAAGTTGCAGTAATTGAAAACCCTAAATGGGCAACACGAATACATTGCGACGACCCGAAAAAAGTAAAAAAAATGCCGCCTTTGCCCCGGGTGAGGATCGAACTCACGACCTTCAGATTATGAGACTGACGCGCTGCCTACTGCGCTACCGAGGCGGACATTCGGGCCATTGGCCCACACCTCCTCTGTCAAGGTGGCTAAAAAAGCGACTGTACAAGGAGGCAGGCGTTGCATGATAAGGTTATTACTGCCAAGTTGCAGTAATTGAAAACCCTAAATGGGCAACAAGAACACATTGCGACGACCCGAAAAAAGTAAAAAAAATGCCGCCTTTGCCCCGGTTGAGGATCGAACTCACGACCTTCAGATTATGAGACTGACGCGCTGCCTACTGCGCTACCGAAGCGGACATTCGGGACATTGGCCCACACCTCCTCTGTCAAGGTGGCAAAAAGCGACTGTACAAGGAGGCAGGCGTTGCATGATAAGGTTATTACTGGCAAGTTGCAGTAATTGAAAACCCTAAATGGGCAACATGAATACATTGCGACGACCCGAAAAAAGTAAAAAAAATGCCGCCTTTGCCCCGGGTGAAGATCGAACTCACGACCTTCAGAATATGAGACTGACGCGCTGCCTACTGCGCTACCGAGGCGGACATTCGGGCCATTGGCCCACACCTCCTCTGTCACGGTGGCTAAAAAAGCGACTGTACAAGGAGGCAGGCGTTACATGATAAGGTTATTACAGGCAATTTGCAGTAATTGAAAACCCTAAATGGGCAACACGAATACATTGCGATGACCCGAAAAAAGTAAAAAAAAATGCCGCCTTTGCCCCTGGTGAGGATCGAACTCACGACCTTCAGATTATGAGACGGACGCGCTGCCTACTGCGCTACCGAGACTTTTTTTTCTTTATTGCCTGCTTCGCAAACAGTACAAATCAATATAAGAATACAGTGCAGTGTCACGTGTAAAAGTGCTGTCACATCTTCCAGCACATGGGGGTTAAAAAGGCAGACGCTTTATGCCCACCAACTTATCTAAACATGGCAACCACTCTGGCTTATCTTGTGTCTCGTATGCAGTCATCAAATACTGTACACTTTCTATGAAGTACTCTCGAGCGGGCCGGGGATTCACGTCTACGTTTCGCACTGCCATCCGTGTTCGCCACACACTGTGAAGAACCAATACCATGAACATATCGTAGGGCACACCGCCTACATTTATGACTGGCAAAAAACGGATGCCATACTGTGTAACTGGCAGCTCTTTCTTCAGGGTCCTTTGAAGGATGTCCCAGAGAAAGACTGCATCGGTACAGTCTAGAAAGATGTGGTCAACTGTCTCAAGTTTTCTGCAGATAATGCAATCAACTGACGGGACGAATATTCCTTTTTTCTCGGAGCCATGGATTGGTAGGGAGTGTGCCGCTGTGAAGTTTGAAAAATAATGTCTTCATTGATGGTCTAATTGGCATCTTTTTCACTCTTTTCAAGACGTCATCCCCGGGCCCATTAGGGTACAATGTTCTATACAGAGGCTCTGGCAACATGGTTTCTACAAGGTCCTTGTACAGTCTCTTTCGCGAAACCCTAGAGAGATACTCCATCGAAAATCGCACTCTCAATATTTCCACAGCAGCAATCACTTCTTTCATGTACCCCTTAGGTCTTTTTGTCACCCCATTGACAGTGGTTACAATGAAATCAGGCAAAAAATGGGACAGCCGCACATCTATCAACGTTCTCAAAAAACGATCATCTTGATCTCGTAAAAAAACTAACCTAGATACTACCTGTCTCAGGAACAAGTGTACAAGACCAAGCCCCCCACTTTTCACAGAACGGAAGAGATTTGTTCGGCTTGTCCTTTCCCACGTGGACGCCCAAATAAACACTGCGATCACTCTATGTAGCTTTTGTACAGCAACACGTGACATGAATAGTACTTGTAAAACATACCATACTCGTGAAATAAGAAATATGTTGCTCACTGTTGACCTCGTAAACATTGAGAAATCGCGCCCACCCCACGTTTTTGTCTTATCTCTTAGTTGCTCTGTCTCTTGTTTCCAATATTCTGTTGTGTCTCTGTAGTGTTGGAGAGGTACCCCTAAGTACTTGTCAGGTATAACCTTCCATGTAATGCTTTCAAATATTGATGGTGTGTTCTGCGAATTTCCGTGCCATATTCCAAGACATTTACTCCATTGACTCTACTATCAGTGCAATCACAGAAGAATTTCACATCGTTTAGTGCTTCTCTAATACTCTCCCGATCTTCGCAGAACACAGCAAGATCTTCGGCGTAACTAAGTATTTTGACCTCTGCAGACATCAAATGAAACCTCCGCACCTGATCATTCTGTATCACTTTCTGGCATAGAGGTTCTAAATAGAGAGCAAAAAGCAGTGCCGATGCAGGGCATCCTTGTTTTACACTCGATAAGACTTGTATATTATCACTAAGCTGTTTGTTTATTACAATTTTTGTAGTGCATCCCGTGTACGCCATTCGGACCCCTTCCAACACCACAGACCCTATATTGACATAGTCAAGAATGCTGAAAAGTATGTCATGGTTCACGCGGTCAAATGCCTTCTCGAGATCGATTTGTAGCATAGCTACTTTACCGTCAAACTCATCGCAGCATTCTAACATATTTCGGGCTATATGAATGTTCGTCATAATTGTTCCGCTTTTTATGCCACAAGTCTGATGTGGTCCGACTATTTTTGTAATCACTGTTTGAATTCGCCTGGCCAAAACACCCATGAATATTTTGTAGTCAACATTCGCTAGGGTTATGGGTCTGTAGGATGTGACGGAGAGCTGTTTCCTGGGATCTTCAGTTTTTGGGATCACCACAATGTGTGTTCTCCGAAAAGATATTGGTAACTCTTTCCTCTCGTATGCCTCATCGAACACATTCCACAAAGCTTCTGCCACAAGATTTTTAAATTTCTTATAGAATGCTACACCTAGTCCATCTGGACCGGGTGTTTTACCGTTTTTCATTTTTTCAATGGTGATTTCTATTTCTCTGACCGAGATGGGTGCTTCTAATCTCGCTTTTACGTCATCCTCAAGCTTCGGCATAAGTGACAAGAAACGCCGACTATACGTACTCGTGTCCGCTCTGACGCCTTCCAACAGTTCTTGGAAATATTCCACAAACGCGCGCTCAATCTCGGTTTCATCTGTGGTGACTTCATTTTTGTGTTCTATCGCCCTTATCTCGTTTCTTGTCGCGTAGCTCTTTTCATCTGTGACGGCACGTTTTGTGGGAACCTCGCCACACCATAATCTTTCTGCGCGTGCGCGTACCACCGCTTCTCTGTACCTTTCCGTATCTACGGCTTCTAATTCTTGTTTCACTCTTATTTCTTTACTGCGCTCTCCTGGTTGCGCGCATTCTTGACATAGCAAAAAATCAAGCTCACATTGCAGTTGTCTTTCTTTTTCCAGGTTAGTGCGTTTTATCGAAACTGATCTTCCAATTGCTTCTATTTTTACTTTTTCCTTGAAGCACTCCCATGTGTAAATTGAACTACTTGCGTCACCTTTCGCCACTTCTTTTAATTCCTTTTCAGCATTTTCTACAAACTTCTCATCCTCGAGTAGCTTTTCATTTAACTTCCAGAGTCCCCAATTGAATTTGGGCTTTTCTTTTTTATTAATGGTGAACATTACTAGACTATGGTCACTAAATGAAACATTCTTCACTGCGTAGCCCTGGCACATAGGAAGCAGGGACGTATACACGTATGCTCTGTAGAGTCTAGCTTTACTGTTGAGCTGGTAATGCGTATAGTGAGTACCCTGCGCCAGTACATGTCCCACGTCATCCAAGTTCCGCTCACGCGTCATTGAATCCAATACCAAGGCACTAGAGTCACGTACAAAGTTTTTACATGCCCTGTCTTCGGCATTACACACACAGTTGAAATCGCCTAGAAGTATAACTGCCTTATCGCATGATAGATACGTATCAAGACTTTCGAAGAATATTTTCCTATCTTGTTGTCTATTTGGCACATATACGCACACAACGCGCCAACTAATGTCGGAAAGAAGAAAATCACATGCAATTAATCGCCCTTCATTTTCACTGTGTACACTTTTTTCGACAATGCCAATTGTGTTCCTTATAAAGAGAAGACATCCGCCTGAAGTACCTACAGAATGACTCACACATATATTGTATCTGTAGCGGAAGTTCAAAAATATGGTGTCCATCTGCTCTTCAAATTCAATTTTCGTTTCCTGCACATCGGCGATATCAACGTCATTTTCAAGAAACAAACGACGTAACTGATACTGTCGCCTCTTCGAGCGTAAACCTTTAACGTTAAAAGTTGCGACGCGTAAGGCTGACTCTATATTGAAAGCCATGATTTTTGTTTAGGGAAGGGAGTACAAAACACAGTGTTTACTTTAGGTGAACGTTTCTAAAAAGCGGCTTTAGTTTTACTGAAAATTTTGCGGCAATCGGTCCAGGTTTTACAGAGGCATAGTGTGTGTAAACTCCGCTCACTTACGGGTTACTTTCCATTCGGAAAAAAGGCACAAAAAACTCAAGTTCCAGGAAGCTTTTGCGAAGGCTGCCTGGCCTCCGCCCGTGGATTAGTCTGCAAGTTCGGCCGTGGCTTCAACGTTGGTCGCCTCATTCCTATGGTTTTTGCTGGTGGTTCTTCTCGACCAACGTCTCCGGAGGTAGTGAAATCTTCCCCAACAATGTCTCTTGGTCGCTTTTCAGCTAGTCCACTGCCTGCGCTGTCGCTGATTTCCATGTCGTCTTGCAGTGTGTCTGCGTCGCTGGGAGCCTTCACAGTCGGCAGGTGCTGTTCTGGCTTGTCTGTCGTTGTCGGTTTTTCTGGCTCTGGTTTGGATGCCTTGTTCTCGACCTTTTCATTGTCCATCCTACTAGGCCTGCTCAGTTTCACCAATTCTGGGGTCGCCTCTTCCTTCCTCGCAGTCGCGCTCGCTGCCTCTTCAGCTTCATGCTCATCCATTAACAGCTCTGCGTGGTCGTTGCCACTCGGAGGTCTGGTGACGCTGGCATAAGACAACGTGCAGTCGTTCTCCTTGTGGCCAAATCTTCGGCAGGCACCACAGCGTGGCACACGGCAATCTCGCCGTATGTGCCCGGTTGCTCGACAGCGTAAGCACACTGGCGCTCTGCCCGGAACAACCACCAAAGCTTGCTCACCGCTTACGTTCACTTGGTGAGGCAGGTCTTCAATTTTGACGCCCACTTTCAACCGAAGTGTCACAATACGGGTAGTGGAGCCTTTTTCGCTGATGCCGTTTACACGCCACCGCTCTCTGTTGACGTCAACCACTTGGCCGTACGGCTCGAAAGCACGTCGCACATCCTCATCGAGAACATTGTGCAGCAGCCAGTGCACTTTCATACGCACATCCTGGTTTGCCGGATCAAGGACAAGACAGCGACAATTTTTTACCTTGATATCGCCTTGCGATAGAATCGTCTTGACAGCGTCCATGTTCTTGAACGTTACCGCCCACACGTGGCTCATCCTATATGCCCCCAAAGCAACCACTTCGGGGAGCAGTCGCAGGCTGGCCAAGGTGTCACGGAAATCTTCCACTCGATAAGGTCGGGCTCGTACGTCAGCGTGCAGAAAAACCGTATTTAAAACAATTGGTCCTGTAGGAAGGGTTGGCAACACAACTTGATATTCCTTATCGTCATCAAAAGACCTGTTTTCGCGGCTAGTATCTGCCGCAAACGCCGCTCCTACGGAGCACATGATTCTTGCGTCCGACGCGCGTGAGTGCCGACGAAAGAATCTACTGCGCTACCGAGGCTGACATTCGGGCCATTGGCCCACACCTCCTCTGTCAAGGTGGCTAAAAAAGCGACTGTACAAGGAGGCAGGCATTGCATGATAAGGTTATTACTGGCAAGTTGCAGTAATTGAAAACCCTGAATGGGCAACAAGAACACATTGCGACGACCCGAAAAAAGTAAAAAAAATGCCGCCTTTGCCCCGGGTGAGGATCGAACTCAAGACCTTCAGATTATGAGACTGACGCGCTGCCTACTGCGCTACCGAGGCGGACATTCGGGCCATTGGCCCACACCTCCTCTGTCAAGGTGGCTAAAAAAGCGACTGTACAAGGAGCCAGGCGTTGCATGATAAGGTTATTACTGCCAAGTTGCAGTAATTGAAAACCCTAAATGGGCAACACGAATACATTGCGACGACCCGAAAAAAGTAAAAAAATGCCGCCTTCGCCCCGGGTGGGGATTGAACTCACGACCTTCAGATTATGAGACTGACGCGCTGCCTACTGCGCTACCGAGGCGGACATTCGGGCCATTGGCCCACACCTCCTCTGTCAAGGTGGCTAAAAAAGCGACTGTACAAGGAGGCAGGCGTTGCATGATAAGGTTATTACTGCCAAGTTGCAGTAATTGAAAACCCTAAATGGGCAACACGAATACATTGCGACGACCCGAAAAAAGTAAAAAAAATGCCGCCTTTGCCCCGGGTGAGGATCGAACTCACGACCTTCAGATTATGAGACTGACGCGCTGCCTACTGCGCTACCGAGGCGGACATTCGGGCCATTGGCCCACACCTCCTCTGTCAAGGTGGCTAAAAAAGCGACTTTACAAGGAGGCAGGCGTTGCATGATAAGGTTATTACTGGCAATTTGCAGTAATTGAAAACCCTAAATGGGCAACACGAATACATTGCGACGACCCGAAAAAAGTAAAAAAAATGCCGCCTTTGCCCCGGGTGAGGATCGAACTCACGACCTTCAGATTATGAGACTGACGCGCTGCCTACTGCGCTACCGAGGCGGACATTCGGGCCATTGGCCCACACCTCCTCTGTCAAGGTGGCTAAAAAAGCGACTGTACAAGGAGGCAGGCGTTGCATGATAAGGTTATTACTGCCAAGTTGCAGTAATTGAAAACCCTAAATGGGCAACACGAATACATTGCGACGACCCGAAAAAAGTAAAAAAATGCCGCCTTTGCCCCGGGTGGGGATTGAACTCACGACCTTCAGATTATGAGACTGACGCGCTGCCTACTGCGCTACCGAGGCGGACATTCGGGCCATTGGCCCACACCTCCTCTGTCAAGGTGGCTAAAAAAGCGACTGTACAAGGAGGCAGGCGTTGCATGATAAGGTTATTACTGCCAAGTTGCAGTAATTGAAAACCCTAAATGGGCAACACGAATACATTGCGATGACCCGAAAAAAGTAAAAAAAATGCCACCTTTGCCCCGGGTGAGGATCGAACTCACGACCTTCAGATTATGAGACTGACGCGCTGCCTACTGCGCTACCGAGGCGGACATTCGGGCCATTGGCCCACACCTCCTTTGTCAAGGTGGCTAAAAAAAGCGACTGTACAAGGAGGCAGGCGTTGCATGATAAGGTTATTACTGGCAATTTGCAGTAATTGAAAACCCTAAATGGGCAACACGAATACATTGCGATGACCCGAAAAAAGTAAAAAAAATGCCGCCTTTGCCCCGGTTGAGGATCGAACTCACGACCTTCAGATTATGAGACTGACGCGCTGCCTACTGCGCTACCGAAGCGGACATTCGGGACATTGGCCCACACCTCCTCTGTCAAGGTGGCAAAAAGCGACTGTACAAGGAGGCAGGCGTTGCATGATAAGGTTATTACTGGCAAGTTGCAGTAATTGAAAACCCTAAATGGGCAACATGAATACATTGCGACGACCCGAAAAAAGTAAAAAAAATGACGCCTTTGCCCCGGGTGAAGATCGAACTCACGACCTTCAGAATATGAGACTGACGCGCTGCCTACTGCGCTACCGAGGCGGACATTCGGGCCATTGGCCCACACCTCCTCTGTCACGGTGGCTAAAAAAGCGACTGTACAAGGAGGCAGGCGTTACATGATAAGGTTATTACTGGCAATTTGCAGTAATTGAAAACCCTAAATGGGCAACACGAATACATTGCGATGACCCGAAAAAAGTAAAAAAAATGCCGCCTTTGCCCCTGGTGAGGATCGAACTCACGACCTTCAGATTATGAGACGGACGCGTTGCCTACTGCGCTACCGAGACTTTTTTTTCTTTATTGCCTGCTTCGCAAACAGTACAAATCAATATAAGAATACAGTGCAGTGTCACGTGTAAAAGTGCTGTCACATCTTCCAGCACATGGGGGTTAAAAAGGCAGACGCTTTATGCCCACCAACTTATCTAAACATGGCAACCACTCTGGCTTATCTTGTGTCTCGTATGCAGTCATCAAATACTGTACACTTTCTATGAAGTACTCTCGAGCGGGCCGGGGATTCACGTCTACGTTTCGCACTGCCATCCGTGTTCGCCACACACTGTGAAGAACCAATACTATGAACATATCGTAGGGCACACCGCCTACATTTATGACTGGCAAAAAACGGATGCCATACTGTGTAACTGGCAGCTCTTTCTTCAGGGTCCTTTGAAGGATGTCCCAGAGAAAGACTGCATCGGTACAGTCTAGAAAGATGTGGTCAACTGTCTCAAGTTTTCTGCAGATAATGCAATCAACTGACGGGACGAATATTCCTTTTTTCTCGGAGCCATGGATTGGTAGGGAGTGTGCCGCTGTGAAGTTTGAAAAATAATGTCTTCATTGATGGTCTAATTGGCATCTTTTTCACTCTTTTCAAGACGTCATCCCCGGGCCCATTAGGGTACAATGTTCTATACAGAGGCTCTGGCAACATGGTTTCTACAAGGTCCTTGTACAGTCTCTTTCGCGAAACCCTAGAGAGATACTCCATCGAAAATCGCACTCTCAATATTTCCACAGCAGCAATCACTTCTTTCATGTACCCCTTAGGTCTTTTTGTCACCCCATTGACAGTGGTTACAATGAAATCAGGCAAAAAATGGGACAGCCGCACATGTATCAACGTTCTCAAAAAACGATCATCTTGATCTCGTAAAAAAACTAACCTAGATACTACCTGTCTCAGGAACAAGTGTACAAGACCAAGCCCCCCACTTTTCACAGAACGGAAGAGATTTGTTCGGCTTGTCCTTTCCCACGTGGACGCCCAAATAAACACTGCGATCACTCTATGTAGCTTTTGTACAGCAACACGTGACATGAATAGTACTTGTAAAACATACCATACTCGTGAAATAAGAAATATGTTGCTCACTGTTGACCTCGTAAACATTGAGAAATCGCGCCCACCCCACGTTTTTGTCTTATCTCTTAGTTGCTCTGTCTCTTGTTTCCAATATTCTGTTGTGTCTCTGTAGTGTTGGAGAGGTACCCCTAAGTACTTGTCAGGTATAACCTTCCATGTAATGCTTTCAAATATTGATGGTGTGTTCTGCCAATTTCCGTGCCATATTCCAAGACATTTACTCCATTGACTCTACTATCAGTGCAATCACAGAAGAATTTCACATCGTTTAGTGCTTCTCTAATACTCTCCCGATCTTCGCAGAACACAGCAAGATCTTCGGCGTAACTAAGTATTTTGACCTCTGCAGACATCAAATGAAACCTCCGCACCTGATCATTCTGTATCACTTTCTGGCATAGAGGTTCTAAATAGAGAGCAAAAAGCAGTGCCGATGCAGGGCATCCTTGTTTTACACTCGATAAGACTTGTATATTATCACTAAGCTGTTTGTTTATTACAATTTTTGTAGTGCATCCCGTGTACGCCATTCGGACCCCTTCCAACACCACAGACCCTATACTGACATAGTCAAGAATGCTGAAAAGTATGTCATGGTTCACGCGGTCAAATGCCTTCTCGAGATCGATTTGTAGCATAGCTACTTTACCGTCAAACTCATCGCAGCATTCTAACATATTTCGGGCTATATGAATGTTCGTCATAATTGTTCCGCTTTTTATGCCACAAGTCTGATGTGGTCCGACTATTTTTGTAATCACTGTTTGAATTCGCCTGGCCAAAACACCCATGAATATTTTGTAGTCAACATTCGCTAGGGTTATGGGTCTGTAGGATGTGACGGAGAGCTGTTTCCTGGGATCTTCAGTTTTTGGGATTACCACAATGTGTGTTCTCCGAAAAGATATTGGTAACTCTTTCCTCTCGTATGCCTCATCGAACACATTCCACAAAGCTTCTGCCACAAGATTTTTAAATTTCTTATAGAATGCTACACCTAGTCCATCTGGACCGGGTGTTTTACCGTTTTTCATTTTTTCAATGGTGATTTCTATTTCTCTGACCGAGATGGGTGCTTCTAATCTCGCTTTTACGTCATCCTCAAGCTTCGGCATAAGTGACAAGAAACGCCGACTATACGTACTCGTGTCCGCTCTGACGCCTTCCAACAGTTCTTGGAAATATTCCACAAACGCGCGCTCAATCTCGGTTTCATCTGTAGTGACTTCATTTTTGTGTTCTATCGCCCTTATCTCGTTTCTTGTCGCGTAGCTCTTTTCATCTGTGACGGCACGTTTTGTGGGAACCTCGCCACACCATAATCTTTCTGCGCGTGCGCGTACCACCGCTTCTCTGTACCTTTCCGTATCTACGGCTTCTAATTCTTGTTTCACTCTTATTTCTTTACTGCGCTCTCCTGGTTGCGCGCATTCTTGACATAGCAAAAAATCAAGCTCACATTGCAGTTGTCTTTCTTTTTCCAGGTTAGTGCGTTTTATTAAAACTGATCTTCCAATTGCTTCTATTTTTACTTTTTCCTTGAAGCACTCCCATGTGTAAATTGAACTACTTGCGTCACCTTTCGCCACTTCTTTTAATTCCTTTTCAGCATTTTCTACAAACTTCTCATCCTCGAGTAGCTTTTCATTTAACTTCCAGAGTCCCCAATTGAATTTGGGCTTTTCTTTTTTATTAATGGTGAACATTACTAGACTATGGTCACTAAATGAAACATTCTTCACTGCGTAGCCCTGGCACATAGGAAGCAGGGACGTATACACGTATGCTCTGTAGAGTCTAGCTTTACTGTTGAGCTGGTAATGCGTATAGTGAGTACCCTGCGCCAGTACATGTCCCACGTCATCCAAGTTCCGCTCACGCGTCATTGAATCCAATACCAAGGCACTAGAGTCACGTACAAAGTTTTTACATGCCCTGTCTTCGGCATTACACACACAGTTGAAATCGCCTAGAAGTATAACTGCCTTATCGCATGATAGATACGTATCAAGACTTTCGAAGAATATTTTCCTATCTTGTTGTCTATTTGGCACATATACGCACACAACGCGCCAACTAATGTCGGAAAGAAGAAAATCACATGCAATTAATCGCCCTTCATTTTCACTGTGTACACTTTTTTCGACAATGCCAATTGTGTTCCTTATAAAGAGAAGACATCCGCCTGAAGTACCTACAGAATGACTCACACATATATTGTATCTGTAGCGGAAGTTCAAAAATATGGTGTCCATCTGCTCTTCAAATTCAATTTTCGTTTCCTGCACAGCGGCGATATCAACGTCATTTTCAAGAAACAAACGACGTAACTGATACTGTCGCCTCTTCGAGCGTAAACCTTTAACGTTAAAAGTTGCGACGCGTAAGGCTGACTCTATATTGAAAGCCATGATTTTTGTTTAGGGAAGGGAGTACAAAACACAGTGTTTACTTTAGGTGAACGTTTCTAAAAAGCGGCTTTAGTTTTACTGAAAATTTTGCGGCAATCGGTCCAGGTTTTACAGAGGCATAGTGTGTGTAAACTCCGCTCACTTACGGGTTACTTTCCATTCGGAAAAAAGGCACAAAAAACTCAAGTTCCAGGAAGCTTTTGCGAAGGCTGCCTGGCCTCCGCCCGTGGATTAGTCTGCAAGTTCGGCCGTGGCTTCAACGTTGGTCGCCTCATTCCTATGGTTTTTGCTGGTGGTTCTTCTCGACCAACGTCTCCGGAGGTAGTGAAATCTTCCCCAACAATGTCTCTTGGTCGCTTTTCAGCTAGTCCACTGCCTGCGCTGTCGCTGATTTCCATGTCGTCTTGCAGTGTGTCTGCGTCGCTGGGAGCCTTCACAGTCGGCAGGTGCTGTTCTGGCTTGTCTGTCGTTGTCGGTTTTTCTGGCTCTGGTTTGGATGCCTTGTTCTCGACCTTTTCATTGTCCATCCTACTAGGCCTGCTCAGTTTCACCAATTCTGGGGTCGCCTCTTCCTTCCTCGCAGTCGCGCTCGCTGCCTCTTCAGCTTCATGCTCATCCATTAACAGCTCTGCGTGGTCGTTGCCACTCGGAGGTCTGGTGACGCTGGCATAAGACAACGTGCAGTCGTTCTCCTTGTGGCCAAATCTTCGGCAGGCACCACAGCGTGGCACACGGCAATCTCGCCGTATGTGCCCGGTTGCTCGACAGCGTAAGCACACTGGCGCTCTGCCCGGAACAACCACCAAAGCTTGCTCACCGCTTACGTTCACTTGGTGAGGCAGGTCTTCAATTTTGACGCCCACTTTCAACCGAAGTGTCACAATACGGGTAGTGGAGCCTTTTTCGCTGATGCCGTTTACACGCCACCGCTCTCTGTTGACGTCAACCACTTGGCCGTACGGCTCGAAAGCACGTCGCACATCCTCATCGAGAACATTGTGCAGCAGCCAGTGCACTTTCATACGCACATCCTGGTTTGCCGGATCAAGGACAAGACAGCGACAATTTTTTACCTTGATATCGCCTTGCGATAGAATCGTCTTGACAGCGTCCATGTTCTTGAACGTTACCGCCCACACGTGGCTCATCCTATATGCCCCCAAAGCAACCACTTCGGGGAGCAGTCGCAGGCTGGCCAAGGTGTCACGGAAATCTTCCACTCGTTAAGGTCGGGCTCGTACGTCAGCGTGCAGAAAAACCGTATTTAAAACAATTGGTCCTGTAGGAAGGGTTGGCAACGCAACTTGATATTCCTTATCGTCATCAAAAGACCTGTTTCCGCGGCTAGTATCTGCCGCAAACGCCGCTCCTACGGAGCACATGATTCTTGCGTCCGACGCGCGTGAGTGCCGACGAAAGAATCTACTGCGCTACCGAGGCTGACATTCGGGCCATTGGCCCACACCTCCTCTGTCAAGGTGGCTAAAAAAGCGACTGTACAAGGAGGCAGGCATTGCATGATAAGGTTATTACTGGCAAGTTGCAGTAATTGAAAACCCTGAATGGGCAACACGAATACATTGCGACGACCCGAAAAAGTAAAAAAAATGCCGCCTTTGCCCCGGGTGAGGATCGAACTCACGCCCTTCAGATTATGAGACTGACGCGCTGCCTACTGCGCTACCGAGGCGGACATTCGGGCCATTGGCCCACACTGCCTCTGTCACGGTGGCTAAAAAAGCGACTGTACAAGGAGGCACGCGTTGCATGATAAGGTTATACTGGCTAATTGACGTTATTCGATATCCTAAATGGGCAACTCAAATATTTCGCGACGACCACCGTAGCTGTGGCATTGCACGTATGCGTCCGCTTCAGCTACGGGAGGTGCGGGGTTCGATCCCCAGTGCCGGCCAGTCACCCACCGGTAGCTAACAGGGCACAGGTTGGCTTCCAGGGGCTGTGACGCGTCGCCCCAGTGGTGAAGCCTACTCTGCCTGTATGACTCCCAACCCGTTGCGCGGGACCTGGTCAAATATCTCGCGACGACCCCAAAGAGGGAGAAAAAATCCTGTATTTGGCCTTGGTGAGCATCGAAGTCATGAGCTTCAAATTATGAGACTGACGCGATGCCTTCTGTGCTACAGAGGCTTTCGTTTCTTGGTTGCTACCTCTGCGCACAAGAAATGACACTGACTTATTAACAAGTCTAAAAACGCCAGCTTGTGTCTGAGTGCTTTCATTTAAGAATGCTTAATTGAATCCAACACGTTGAATAACGACACACAGTCACGTCATTATCCTCTAGAATCGTACACGTCGCTCATGTATACAATTTTTTTCCATCAAGTGTTGCCCCCTGGGGTGGTCTAGTGGCTAAGGTACTCGGCTGCTAATCCGCAGGTCACGGGTTCGTATCCCGGCTGTAGCGGCTGCATTTTTGATGGAAGCGGAAATGTTGTAGGCCTGTGTGCTCAAATTTGGGTGCACGTTAAAGAACCATAGGTGGTCGAAATTTCCGGATCCCTCCACTACGGCGTCTCTCATAATCATATGGTGGTTTTGGGACGTTAAACCCCACATATCAATCCATGAACTGTTTTGCGCAGATCGGGCATCTTTATCTATGTGACGCACATCCGTTCTGGTTCACCACACGCTGTGGAACACTAGCAACATAAACATGTTATAAGGCACACCACCTTCATTTTTACCATCCAAAAATATAATATATTATGGTGTGACAGGCAAGTCCTTTTTTCAAGGTTCGCTTTAAAGTTTCCCACAAAAAACAAAAAAACAACGAGCTTTAACCTTCCATTTCGTATCTCCTTTGGCACATACCCGCTCTAGAGCGGGTATGTGCCCCAGGGGATACGAGATGGAAGACGGAAGCGGCTGTGGTGTGATAATGTTTCAATTTCGCGAACCCTAAACCAAGGCCGGCAAAATTTGAGCAGTGCAGTTGTCCCACCGCAAAATGAAAACTTTATTATTGCTGCTTAAGCGCTACAATGTTTTTACTGAAGATTATTTTCTAGAGTCACTATTAGAATGTTCATTAGGCAGTTTTTGTGAATTGCGTAGCTTGGTGGACTGGAAAAAATATTGTGACATGCCTTATATGGCTCAGAAGCGTAATGAGCTAATGGGAGACGTGTAGTTCTTATGTACAGTTTTTTTTTCATTACTTCGCGACTTTAGCCAAGAACACCCTGTTGAGGTTGGACGATGTAAGATGGGGCACCAAAATTAGACCCTCTGCGCGTAAAAAACAAGTTATAGGCGCGTGGTGGACACAACACTGCAGTGCGAATCCCAACGACACAAACAAATATATCCCCTAGACAAGAAACCGCGCCTCTGTCCAACGAGATACTGTGAGACATAGCACCCATCATATTCATTGGCGTTGTGCAAAGTGTAAGTAGGAATAGATTCCATTGTGCGAACAAAGTCAGACAAAAAACTACAGCAAAAATAGCATTTTTGTGATAGAAAGATTGTCCAAACAAACAGAGGCAGTCTGTGGCAGCATGGTACTGTGCATGCACTGTATACTATGATAGAATTCTAGAAAGCGTTGCTATAATATGCAAGCACGCTGGACAATTTATCAGCATTTTCGTTTAGGTTCCTAGAAGGCGCTTTAAACTTGCGAATTAAAAAGTATTCGTGAAGTTTCTGCTTATATTTTGAAGTGAATTCGACTCTAAAAACCATCGCCCTAAATAATCCGAAGGGAAGCCTGTTGTGCAAACCTGTCTATATATGTATCGGCTAATGAAGCATAGAGAGCACAAGGACGTTGTGATTACTGAACTGGTACCTGAACGCATCGTTGGTTTCTCTAAATCTTCTATGTATCAGTGATCAAACCTTCCAGTGTAATATGTGGTGCTTGCGTAAGTTTGAGAACAAAGTTTACTACTTGTGTCCTGCGTGTAATATACTCCAGAACAATTTATAACAATCATGAAAGTGGCCAAACACTCTGGTGCTGCCTGCGCCGAGCGGTGGTTACTCTTTTTCTGGTCTTTTCTTCCGGAGGTGCATTGAAGTATACGGGACGAGCCACTTTAATTTTTTCTATTCCTCGATTCTTGTCATCACTACTGTTTGCTCACGTGGAGGCTCTCCACCTTTTGGCGATGATGGTTACCTATTTGTATGGCACACGCCCATCTTCGGGAGTTGCCAAGAAATGAATGATCAGTAAAGAAAGTGTTCGTATTAGATTGGTATCACCAATGATTTATATATTAGGTAAACTAAATAATTAACGCTAACCTAGATAGTTCAGGTCAACACCTCGCTGATTCATTAAAAAAAATTCACCGTAGAACAGTGGTCTCAGTGACAATGGCGATGAGGAGCTTTGAAGGATAGAATATTTTAAATGCCGAAATCTATTTTGATTCAATTAAATACCGTTTTGAAAATGTTTTCACTCAGTAAATTGAAGCGAATGCATGATAACAAAGTATTTTCAGTTGTTTAGTCCCTGTCACAAGAATAGTACAGAGGGAAAGGATCCAGACAATCTCTGTGCGTATGTGCTATAGTTCAATTTCAGAACGTGTGAGCGTAATTTTATAAAAGTAATCATACTACATATTGTGTGGAACAAAAATTGCTACGCCGAGGGAACAACAGGTGCCAATACTAGTTTAGCTGAGTGATAAACTACGTCATAGGGTAAAGTTATTGCTCGCCTTCTCAATCTGTCACGAATTACGAGGACAGTTGTCAAAATAATTGGAAATACCGTATCACTGGGAGCGCCTTTCGCCGGATCATCTGCTGTTTGGTCATTTTAGTTCATTTTTGTCCCTTTGTGGCCTGGTACGGTGAATAATCTGATTAAAGTTGCGAAAGTAGGGAACAAAAATGAAAAGTTTTGTGATATAATTAAGAATAACAATAATAACAATATCCGGGGTTTTACGTTCCAAACCCACGTGATAATTGAGATCCGCTATTTTTAGTGAGTGTCGAAAGCACAAATAAAGTATCTGTAACTATGGGCACAATTGAGGTTGATGGGCTGAGCTTCCGTAATGCCATTCTGCCGAAAAAATTGATAATAAATCGGGAAGTCCTATTAGGAATCAACAGTTGATGGCCTCGGATTCAGAAAAAATTCCGATGCCGGATAATTTTTCAGAGTGAGAGGCAACTGTAGCTATGAAAATTCTTTACATTTATCCGCTTTAAATGCCTCTGCAGAATCTAGTTTATTATATGGTAAGGCCAAATTTTTGCATGATTCCGATATGTAGTGTGAAAAAATGCTTTCAAAGTTTTCTTTTATAACCGATGCAAGAAAGTTCTGTCAGTTAACACATAATAGCCCAACAAGTGCTTCTTCGAAGCCCACCCACACTGTATGAAACCGAGATCAATAAGATAGAAAAAGAAAACAACTATGAGTGATGAATAGAGAGAAAAAACTTCTACTTTTATCTATTTTCCAATAAACTTTTAGGAATGATGGCATAGTTAGTATCCTAAATCTGCACAAAAGAGAGAACAAGCTTGCTTCTAAGAAGAGGGCATTATTCGCTATGAGTCTCGGTAATCCAAAGAATCAATTTGGGCCTCCTATTTCAGGAATATCAGAGGACGCAATTTATTAGCCTGTGCACCAGAATATAAAACACATAAAAATTCTAATACGAGGCTAAACCATTAATGTCCTGAAAAGCTGCACGTATGTCGATTTTGTAAAACACGATTAGTGATTCTCTCCGTATCTGTGATCGACTGCTGTACAGCCTTCGTAAGATTCTCAGTGCCCGTACTCCTGTCTTGGTGGTATCCAATGGAGGTGGTTATCTTAAGATAGTGCCAGATATTTTACCGAGTTCAAGTGTGATATTTTCCACAGGCCACACGTTATTCTGGATTACAGAGACTGAGGTATCAAAAGGTAAAACTGTAATTGGCTCTTTGAAAAATTAGGACATAAATGAATATCCTGCAACCGATTAATAATTGCCCATTTATACGTTCTCAAGCGAATATATAGTGATTGTATGTCACTGTGTGAAGCAAAAATTGCTATATCATCTGCATATACATGTGTGTACACTTCATCATTACTTCGAATAGTGCTTAGCAGTATATTAAAAAGAAGTAGTGAGGTGTCCCTCAGGAACTCCTCGTAAGCTGTAATGTACATTTAAAGAATGACACTTTAGTAAACATTAAAACTCTCTCCTCAGTTGAAAACACCCTAATCTATCTTACCATATATCTAAAAATATAAAAATAAAATTTCAATTGATCCAATAATATTTCATCTCCTACTCTGTCGTAAGCTTTCCACTGAGGAGATCATTGTTACTTTTTCTCTCTCTTCTTTTTTTTTTACTCGCGCAGATAGGAATTACAGTGTGCGGAGCATGCGGACCCGACAGCGTCGCCAGGCTGACACGGGCACGCTTGATCGCAGCTTTGATCACGACATAGTCTGGGGTTCTGTCGCATGGTAACTTTCAATCGCTGAGTGGCTAACCTATGAACTGAGCTCCTTTCGTACCAGTCCTGATCACGAGCAAAAATGTCTATGCGACACCGAGATCATGGTGCGGTGTGAAAGCAAGCCTGACTGCGTGCGTAAGTTCGAGCCCCAGCCGCTTCGACGGCGCCAAGCCGGAGGTGGCGGCGTCAAGCTGGAAGTGGCGACCAGACATAAATGAAAATAAGAAATGCATATCTTACACTTCGTTTTCATACTCTCATTTTTAGCGTTCACGAAGTTATCCAGTTTTACTTTAGCGTAATGTAAGGAACAAGCGAGCATAATTTCGGAAGCACACAAATAAAAAGTGATTATACAACCGCAATGTCCTGCATAATGCTTGACGCTCACTGAACACGAAACACCGAAAGCAGCATGCTTCGATAATATTCCCACCGATAGGGCAGCACAATACCTAAAAAGAAATTCCCCGCCATGGTGGTCTAGTGGCTGAGGTACTCGGCTGCTGACCCGCAGGTCGCGGGTTCAAATCCCGGCTGCGGCGGCTGCATTTCCGATGGAGGCGGGAATGTTGCAGGCCCGTGTGCTCAGATCTGGGTGCGCGTTAAGGAACCCCACGTGGTCGAAATTTCCGGAGCCCTCCACTACGGCGTCTCTCATAGTCATATAGTGGTTTTGGGACGTTACACCACATATCAATCATTACATACAAACAAAGAAAATATACGCTTATTTAGATACACCAAGGGTGCCTCTATGACGGCCAGACATTTCGCGCAGAATGCTGCAAGCTGTCTGGTATGGTATGTCTAGAAAAACTGTCAACTCATTGCCAGTCGTCACCGCCGAGATAATGCCGAGACACCGCACTCTTTTATCTGCGCACTGAGGTGAAGCCACAGTCACAGTTGTGTGCATTATTTTTTATTGTAATTTATTAATTGATACGTCGCTGCATACTTCACTGCGGGACTTCTGAATTCTTTAGGGCCGATACGCGGCGTAATGTCCTTCACGCGAACTAAACCGTTGGCGTCCAGAAAAGCTGGATATGACACCATAGTATTATTGACTGTTTATAAAGGCACCAATTCTGAAGAAAGCAGGGGCCCTTATCTGGAAGGTGATGTTACCATAGCTTAGAGAGTCAGAATATTATTGCTGGTAACTCTGCTGAGTGGGTCAAATGACACACGCTGGAGTGGCAAGAGATCCTATATATAGTTTTGATCTATCCAACTGACTCGCGCTAGCTATGCGTGACTATCGTAAAAAATAGTGAATTATACATTCTGAGCAAGCCAATAACATTTTCCACTGTGTTTCCACTGTGTGTGCTATAAGTTTTCCCTTATCTTAACAAAACATCCAAATAACTCGCCAAGCTATTCGACAAAGTAAAAACGAAGTGCGATAGATTTGTCTGCGATTTTGAATGAAGCAGTTAAGGTAGGCCTTGGTTACATGCGAGTTGTGAGCATAGCCAACTAAAAAGTGCGACTGCGAAGTGCATATGAAATGCTGCGAAAGCCATAGCAAAAATTGGTATAAAGTTTCCGTATTTATTTATAGCCAATATAAATAAATGATAACGTGGTGGTCGCTGGAGGTATTAGACCTGTGATTTGCTATGTTGCCTTTCCTACCAACCGTTAGCAGCCATGAAGAGTGAAGTGTGTAGAACAGGACGTATAATAATGTGGCAACAAAACGAAACTGTGATAACAGTTTTCAATATATTTGACAATAAGGAGTTTACATAGGCACAATGAACAGCCCAAGCAAAGCAACAGATACGAACAGACATGGGAAGCATATGTTTTATCATGACTCATTACCGTGTGAAACACCACTTGAAAATGGCAGTATTGGAACTTGTCATCCGGTAACAAATTTGCAGGACATGTTCGTGTGGTATACTTTTATACAAATGAGATTTGTTGAGGTTCCTGAATAACCACCTTTTTTTGCTCGGTCGGCTTTTCCAATCAAAAGGAGTGTAGTGCCTCGTTGACAGCGCGAATGGCTCATATGACTTTCCCCGCGCTAGGAGATCATGGCATACACTACAAAAATCTACGCCATACCTAAAACAGCTCCCCTGTTAAAATGTAGATTTTTTCTGTTTCAGCACTATATGTTTTTCCTTACATCATTCTGCAACCCCATGCCCCGTCCCACTTTAGAGTTTTTGGGATATGATCACTTTACATATTGTCACGTGCGTACCGCGAAAAAGACGAAGGTGACAGCGCATACGCGCATCTGCACGCTTTTATGCAGAACGCAACGAGAAAGATGAGGAACTCTCTCTCGCGCGGTTAACAAAAAGACCGACCCGCTGCTGTTTTCTCAGTGTCTTCGAGTACGACCTCTCTCTTGACGTCGCAACACTGGTGGAGGTGCTGGGGCCTGCAACCTGATGCAAGAAAGCGTTGTTCGGGACCGTAGACCCAGTCCGGAGCCTCAACATCTTGTTGCGACTCCAGTACACCGATTCAGCCGGCGCCTATTAGGCCTAAGTCCAGAACTCTTGACGGCATCTCCTGTTACCAACATGGCGGCCTCTTCAACGTCTGCGAATCTTCCTGCGGCCCAGACGACTCACCCTTACCAGGTAACTTTTGAGACTCCTCGTGTTCCCGAAGTGTTCCGTGGAGAACCGTATGAAGATGTCGAGGACTGGCTCGACCAGTTTGAGCGGACCGCTGTGGTGAATCGTTGGAGCATGCAAGAAAAACTTGGCCGTGCCTACTTCGCAATGGAAAATAGCGCTCGCACATGGTACGAGAACAGGGAGTCTACTTTCCAAACCTGGGACAATTTCCGCCAAAAGCTTCTCGAGACGTTCCTGAGTGCGGACCGACGGGATCTCGCACAACAGATGATTGAAGCCCGCATGCAAAAGCCGAACGAAAGCGTGGCCATGTTCGCTGAGGATATGGCCCGTATATTTCGCCGCGCTGACCCTGACATGCCCGAGGCAAGGAAAGTTTGTCATCTGATGCGGGGAGTTAAGGAACCGCTTTTCGCTGGCCTTGTGCGAAATCCACCAACAACAGTGGATGAATTCATCAAAGAGGCGACTGTCATTGAGTGGGCGCTCCAACAACGATGCCGCCACTTTGAGCGCCTGCCCGACCAAACGCCTATTGGTGCCGCCGCTCAAAACGCTGCCGTTTCTGAAAGCTCTTTACGGCAAATGATTCGACAAATCCTGCGGGAAGAGCTGCGGGCCCTCGGCCTTCCGTCTACCGATCTTCCAGTTGCTTCTGTTGCAGAAATCGTGCGCCAGGAACTACGGCAAGCCTTTCCATCACCGGCGCCACCACCCGAACCACGTCCACTGACCTATGCCGATGCCGTCCGCCGCCGTCATCCGCCTGCCCCAGAAGAAGCACCCTTTCAGCCACGGCCCGTTACCTTGCCGTGGTGGCAGCGTGAACCTGTGCGGCGACCACCAGTACGTCGGACCGACTTGTGGCGCACTGCCGACCGTCGACCCCTTTGTTTCCACTGCGGCGAACCAGGCCACATTTGGCGCTGCTGCCGTCATCGAGAAACCCGCTTTGGAAACTTTTCTCGGCCCGCTTCCTTTTATTCTGAAGACCCTCGTGACCATGGTGCTGATCACCTACCGACCAACCAAGCGTCTTAACCAAGTCGTCGCTGGCGGTCTCCCTCACCTGCACGAGGTCAGAATTCCCCGAATCGCCAAAGATACGCGGACGCCATCAGAAACCGCTCCCCAAGCCCGTGCCAGGGAAACTAACTGCCGCGACCTCCGGGGGCAAGGTTGCCAATTGCCGAGACGCCAAAAAGACCCCCTTGCCTCTACACAAAGACAACGTGACGACGGTGATGACGAAGACGACGACAACCACGTCAATGAATTTGTACGTGCCGACCTCAGCGTTATTATAGACGGACACCATGTAACAGCACTGGTTGACACTGGTGCTGACTTCTCTATTATGCGAAAAGAGCTCGCCGACCGCCTTAAGAAGGTTTAGACGCCGTGGAGAGGGCCGAGCATAAGGAGTGCTGGTGGGCAGCTAATGACGCCAACCGGTAAATGCACCGCTCGGCTCGTAATCGATGATTCGAACTTCGTCGCCACTTTGTCATTTTACCGGATTGTTGTAAAGAGTTGATTTTGGGTATGGATTTTCTGCGAGAGTAAGGTGCTGTAATCAACATCCCAGAACGTATCGTCACCTTTTCGCCCATCCTTACGTCGACGCCACCACTGAAGAACAACTGCAAAGTTTACGTGTAGCCGATGATGTGATGCTCCTGCCGAGATCTTGCTGCCTTGTGTCGGTGTTGTGTGAACGGCCGTGCCGTAATGAGGTGATAGCGGAGCGAATAGACACGCTATTGCTTACGCAAGGTGTTTCAATAGCGAGAGGCATTCTGGCACTAATTGATGGGCGGGCAGAAGTCCTCATCACCAACTTCAGCAACGAGCGTCGTCACATCCAGAAGGGCACCGCGATTGCCTCCTACGACGACGTGGACCAAGCCAGAGATTTCTTCGCTTTTCAACCGGACGAGGCGACCATCCCAGCCTCGACACCTTTGTCTGTCAACATTTGCTCAACCCTGCCAGCCTCGGAAAAACAGCGCCTACTAGAGCTGATACACCAGTTCAAAAATTGTTTTTCGTGCACGTCGAAAGTCAAGCAAACACCACTGACCCGGCACCGAATCATCATTGAAGAAAATACGAGACCAATCCGTCAAAACCCATACCGTGTGGCTCCGAAAGAACGTGAGGAGATCCAAAAGCAAGTTTAGAAGATGCTCCAAGATGACGTAATACAGCCTTCCAAGAGTCCCTGTGCATCCCCCGTGGTATTGGTTAAAAAGAAAGACGGCAGCTTGCGTTTCTGTATAGATTACCGCAAGTTAAACCAAGTAACGAAGAAAGTCGTCTACCCACTGCCACGTATAGATGACTCTCTTGATCGGCTGCAGCATGCACGCTATTTCTCATCGATGGACCTGTGAAGTGGCTATTGGCAAATAGAGGTCGACGAGAGAGACCGTGAGAAAACTGCTTTCGTGACGCCCGACGGTCTTTATGAATTTAAAGTGCTTCCAATCGGGTTATGCTCAGCGCCAGCCACTTTGCAGCGTTTAATGGACACTGTGCTATCAGGACTTATGTGGCAGACATGCTTGGTTTATCTAGACGACGTTGTCGTCTTCTCAGCTGCATTCGAGGAACACCTAAGTCGATTATTCGCAGTTCTACAAGCTATACGTTCGGCGGGCCTGACTTTAAAGCCAGAGAAGTGCCATTTCGGTTTCAACGAACTTTGCTTCTTAGGCCACGTGTTCAGCCATGAAGGTGTTCGACCTGACGCGGGCAAAATCGACGCTGTCGTAAAGTTTCCCGCACCGCATGACAAAATAGCAGTGAGACGCTTCTTAGACCTTTGCGCTTATTACCGACGATTCATCGCCAACTTTTCGTCTATTGCGGCGCCTCTGACGCGGCTCACATGAGAGGATGTCCCCTTTCTTTGGAGCGAAAAGGGACAAACACCGTTCAACAAATTACGCCAACGCCTCCAAACACCTCCGGTTCTTGCGCACTTTGACCAGGAAGCGCCAACAGCACTTCACACCGACGCAAGCAATGTAGGCCTGGGCGCCGTACTGGTACAATGGCAAGATAACTCCGAGAAAGGGATAGCCTATACCAGCAGAGCTCTCTCTCGCACGGAAGAGAACTACTCGACTACCGAGAAAGAGTGCCTCGCCGTGGTTTGGGCGGTTCTCAAATTTCGACCCTATCTGTACGGCCGCTCATTCAAGGTCGTCAGTGATCACAACTCGCTTTGCTGGCTCACTAACTTGAAAGACCCATCCGGTCGTTTAGCACGCTGGAGCCTTCGACTTCAGGAGTTTGATATGACCATTATTTATAAATCAGGGAAGAAGCACACCGACGCAGACTGTCTCTCGCGGTCACCCGTCGAGCCTGCCGCTGATAATGACGAGTCTATGGACGCCGCATTCTTGGGAGTCATCAACGCGGCCACTATTTCACAAGAGCAGCGCAGTGACCCTGACCTGCTTTCGCTTATTGATTTCTTAGAAGGACGACGGGAAGACGTGCCGCGAATTTTTGCGAGAGGAGTGCCATCTTTTGGTTTAAGGAACGACGTCCTATACAAGAAAAACTTTTCTCCCACCGGCAGCCCATACTTGCTCATCGTCCCTGCATCACTGAGAAAAGAAATTCTGGAAGCCTGCCATGATGAAGTCACCTCTGGTCATCTCGGTTACACTCGAACATTGTCCCGTCTGCAAAACAGTTACTACTGGCCTAACCTACCTGCTGCTGTGAAACATCACGTCCAAACATGTGCCGACTGTCAAAGACGCAAAGCACCACCCGGCAGGCCGGCAGGCTTATTACATTCCGTTCAAGTACCAGCAAAGCCATTCGCCCAAATCGGAATGAATTTCCTGGGCCCATTCCCAACTTCTACCACAGGGAACAGATGGATCATTGTCGCCACTGATTACTTGTCTCGCTACGCAGAAACTAAAGCCATGCCGAGGGCCACAGCAACAGAAGCAGCTCATGTCTTCATAGAAAATGTCGTCCTTCGGCACGGTGCTCCAACAGTTCTCATCACGGATAGAGGAACTGCGTTCGTGGCAGAAATTTTGGAGTCGGTTCTCAGGCTCAGTGGTACAGCTCACCGGAGAACAACGGCGTACCATCCACAAACGAACGGACTAACAGAGCGGCTTAATAAGACCCTCGCAGACATGCTCTGCATGTATGTCGACACAGAACACAAGAACTGGGACGAAATCTTGCCTTATGTGACCTTCGCCTATAATACTGCCCGGCAGGAAACTACCGGAATGACGCCGTTTAGTTTAATACATGGGCGCGAAGTCACTACAACGTTGGACGCTATGCTGCCACACGAGTTTGACGACACTCATGCTGACGCCGAAGAATTTGGTCAGCGCGCCGAAGAAGCCCGACAGCTAGCCCGCGTGCGTATTTGTCACCAGCAACACAAAGATGCGGAACGGTACGACCTATGACATAAATTGGTAACCTACAAACCAGGCGACAAGGTATGGGTCTGGATCCCAATACGTCGACGCGGATTTTCAGAAAAGCTATTACGACGATACTTTGGCCCATATCGAGTCACCCGACGATTGAACGACATCAACTACGAAGTTATTCCCGACGGCGATTGCAGTTCCAGTCGCCGAAACTGCTCACCCGAAATCGTGCATGTCATCCGGATGAAACCCTACTTGTCCAGCTAACTCTCGTTTGTCCTGTGCGTGCCGGTGCATATGTGCGTTTTTATAAGTAGAGTGCCTTGGCTGCGCATCGGGACGATGCCATTTTTGGAGGGAGGCAAATGTCACGTGCGTCCCGCGAAAAAGACGAAGGCGACAGCACATATGCGCATCTGCACGCTTTTATGCAGAACGCAACAACCAGAAAGATGAGGAACTCTCTCTCGCGCAGTTAACAAAAAGACCGACCCGCTGCTGTTTTCTCAGTGTCTGCGAGTACGACCTCTCTCTTGACGTCGCGACAATATGCTATAGAATCACCGTGCATACCACGCTCAGAGCCACGTTCACTCAATATATTCTAATATTGTTAAGCAGACCCTCACCAGAGATGCAGACAAATCACGAAAACAGTAACCACAAACGAGTGTAAAAACTTGCGCGGTGGCGGCCCTGGGAGCACGTATTGTATTTAATCATAGTTCTACACCTCCCTTACTCAGCGTGTTCAAGTTAATTGATTGCACTCATAGATGCTGGAAATTCCCTGCTAAATCTGCACCTGGAGCTATATTGGCTGTATTAAACGAAAGTCTCTATTTTTTATTTACTACGCCAAAGTGTTCTCCGTGTTCACTTTTTCCACGTTTGCGCGAGTGGACGCACGCTGCACCTTGAATATCGATGCAATGGGTATTAGGTGTTACATGAAATCGCATCTAAAGGCTACACATTGTGCCTTCAGCAGTGCACACACAATCTGCAATCAGCGTACGATCACCCTTGATAATTTATTGTGTCAATCACATAACGTGGCCTAGAACGAAAATGCGTATAAGGGTGTCAACTCGTTATTATAGTTTAATTTGGCTGTCCGCGACAACCTTGCGTACGCAGGCTGCCACTGAACGTTGCCCATGTGCGCAGATCTCTAAATGAGACTCCCTACAATCGTCACTTCTGGCACGGAACCAACGAAGCCTCCGCGTGAGTGCAATCCACAAAGGAAGTAAACTGCTCCGAAGAAGCACACATCTTCTCGAACGCAGAAATATAGTACACACAACGCACTCCATAAGAAGACGAGTCTGAGACAGTGCCGTTTCTACTGTAGCGACGATGTGGCTGCGGCGCCGACGTGACGACGAGGCCCGGCGCCCGCCCGCCCCGCTAGTGTTTTGGAAATGGGCTGGGGCCAGTAGCACGAACGAAGTGGGCGCGCTGCGTTGCAGAGCCACGTCTTGGGTGATCTTCCGGCGGGCCATGATAACGGTGGCAGTGTAGTTACCGTAGTAATGAAGTTGTCGAGAGTGTCTGCATTTGGCGCGCACGCGTCGCAGCATACCAAGGCGGGTAACTGCACGTTTCGACTGCTTGTTACCCATTATGGAGCATGAAACGATGTCTGAACGCTTGCTATGCCTCATGATGCACAAATTATGTGCAGGTGCGTAAACTTGCGCTGAGTCATTGCCTGTTTATCGAGCGTGCTGTCCATCAAAAAAGGCTGCATTCTGATTTCCCATAAATGCACCCAGGTGCTCCTTGATTGATCTGCGTATTGCAAGTAGCCCTTGAAGTCGTGATACCATAATTTAATACGAATGCATCCCGAAGAGTGAAGTAACAACGCAGGGATTAAAACCTTACATGTGGCCGCCCCTTCGACATCTAGAGCGTTGACACTTATATGAGTATCAATATGATCGATTGTTTCATCAGTAACCTTAGTATACGTAACGCTACCTCAATGTGTCTTTTAGGGACGGCTCAATGCTATCGTGCCAGTTTTGCATTGTTTTTAAAATGCCGAAAGGCTATCGTGTTTCAACAGCATGCTTAACAGTTACTGTGCGCCGGTTTATACCACATCTGAAGGCTTAAAAAAACCAGGAATCCGAACCGAGGGTGTGAATGCAGCTCGCAGGAACTAACTTTATGCCTTTAGCTTCAACACAAGTATGTTAATATTGGCACATATAAATACAGCCCATCCTATTTCGTCATTTCGGCGCACTTCATGGCACCAGAACAGTGATTGACGTGACTACATCAGCACACATGCTCTCGATTGCTGCATATACTAGAACAGTGTCAGTTGTCAATATTCCCACTCCCAGCTTCGCCATGCACTCACAAGTTTTTTTCCTGGCCTCGCATCATGCGCAATCAACTGATTTCGCTCCATTTTGTGCGTTCTTGACAGCGCAAGCGCAGATGAGAGGTTGTCTTTGACAATCGCAAAATCCTGATACATCGCTTAGTGAGGACGTTGCACGCGTGCCCTAAATACAAGAAATAAGTGACGAGGAGGCACCACCTGCAAGAAGGGTAGTGAAGGCGAGAACGGAACAGATGGAAACGCAGTGGATCATTTGATTCTTCCAACAGAGGAGCTCAACAGCATAAACGATGCAGCTACCCTGCAAAAATGCGTGCATGAATCGACGGTTTTTTGCATTTTTTATTTCACTAGTAACTATGTAAACACTTTGGAGAGGTTTGTCCTGTTGCCATCATTTTCCGTATGAAGTCCATCTTGGGCAGCGCTAGTGGCGGTCCGCCGGCAAGATGAATAGACGATGAGCGCCGGTGGCTCGTGGCGAGAGGCGCTTAGTACATTCGCGTGCTTTTGGCCAACTGGACAACACGGCCACCGCTCTGCTTCGGCGTCTCGCATCTGTCTTCAGCTGCAAGCTTTCATCCTCGCAATGAACTTGTTACGATGGCACGTTTGCATCACTCACCTTCACGTAGCTACATCCAAACCGCTAGTATCACTCCGCGCTTTCTATCCGCGAGCAAAAAAGCTTGCGAGTGTTGGCAAGAAACACGGCTGAAGCAGAAATGAAAGAAGCGGCCCATCTTCGTCACATAGAGGTCTCATACGGTTACATCATCCCGCTTGCCAGACATGCCATCGCTTGCTTCTCAAAAAGAAAGAAAGCAACCCCCGCCCATATTTTCCTTGGCGAAGGAGCATAAGAAATGCCGGAAATTTGGGAGGGTAGGGCCGCGTGTCTGGTGCCGCAGCTATCAACATTGAGGGCGTTGTTGCGGCGAGCGTTGGCGTGCGTGAGCTTAAGCAGGCGAAGAGACGCCTTCAGGGCTAGTAGGAAGATTCATCGCAGTGCCTCCTTCTTTCTAGGTCAATGTGAGGGGCAAAGAGGGAGCTCTCCCTCTCTTCTTGCTAGTAGGGGCGTAACCACCTCACACGCTTGCATATGGGCTTGAGCACTAGCCGTATACATTGAAATTAGCGAACGGCTCATAGATCATTCTGCGCCTTGTGACTTTTGCCAGTGCTGTGTCACCACTGATGTGACAAATGGAGTGAAAGCGAACTCTCTTGGAAGCGACCGTATTCGCACAAATCAGTATTTTGTAGTGGTGTGAGATTGGATGAACGGGAGTTGGCTGTTACCCTTACCTCGTGTAAAATTACGACTTGTTCACACTATTCGCGATTTCAGCGGAACATCTTTTCTTTTTTTCGAGATTCAAGGAACAAATTTCTCTACTTCACCAGTCTAACTCGCCACTTTAACTCACCAACTGAAAGATAGTGAGTACCAATGGCTTTCAACAGGTGTGAGTATGAACGGGAATGATGAGTGACAAATAGTATGAAGTGACGTGAGTATGGGCGTGATAGAGTACGCATGAGTCTGAATAGAAGAGTAAGAGCGCAAGTGCTGCGAGTGTGTAGAGGTGGGAGTGTGAACTTGTGCCAGTAGGTATGTCACTGCAAGTGAGTATGAATGCGGGTGTGTATTGATGAGTCCCAGTAAGTGTGAACGTGAGAGAACGCTTATGAGTATGAGTGGGTGTGAATATAATCTGGAACGAGTGCCCAGGGGCATGAGTAGGCGAAGGTGAACCTGCGTGAGTATTTATGAGCGTTAGTGGGCGTGAGTATACAAGCGAGTACCAATGTGCACGAGGTGTGAGTGTGCGAATAAGGGCCTATAAGAATTCGGGGGCTTAACATGCCATCATATGATTATGAGCAAGGTCGTAGTGGAAGCCTCCAAAAATTCAGAGCACCTGGGGTTCTTTAGCGTGCACCTAAATCTAAGCACACAGGCAAGTATTTTCGCCGTCATCGACAATGCAGCCGCCATGCCCGGAGTTAGTCCCTATGAGTGTGAGTAAGCCTGAGTATAACAAGAGTAAGAGCCTACGAGTGGGAGTATACGTGAGTATGAAGCTAGTGAGTGTCTATGAGTGCAAGTAGGCTTGAGTATGAACGTGAGCAAGTGCTTATCTGTTTGAGTAATCGTTAGTGTGAACGTGAGTGAGCACTCAATAAGTATATTAGGCTTAAGTATGAAGGTTAGGTAATACTCATAAGCATGAGCAGACATCTGGGAGTTTAATAACCAGCACTTATTATGCCTTTGGGTACGTGCCCTACCAACAATATTTCTGCTTGACTTCGACTGTGATGTCCTGACAACCCGTTTGTTCCTTGATACACCCTGCTCTCTTCTAGTCCCTTATGGTTACACCTGTCATTTTCTTTTTTATTGCTCGCTGCGTCGCCCTCAACTTAGGCTGAACCCTGTTTGTAAGCCTCAAGGTTTCTGCTCCAGAGGTTAATAAGTACAGGAAAGATGTAGTTGCTGCATGCCTTCCTGTTGAGAGATGGTGGCAATTTACCAGTCATGATTTAAGAATGCTTGCCGAATGTCCTCCACCCAAGTCTTATTCTTCCCGTTACTTAAATAGCGTGGTTCTGCTCCGCAATTAGTACCTGTCCTAAGTAGACGTACTATTTTGGAACTTCAAGTGCACTGTTACCTATCTGAAAGGGATCTTCTCTTCCGAGGTTGTTGAACGTTACTTTCGTTTTTTGCAGGTTAATAGTGCAGATTCCAAGAAATATGTGTAACAGGTGAGTGAGTGCCTACGAGTGTGAGTAGTCGTGAGTATGAGAGTGAGTGAGTACTCATGAGTGTGAGTAGTCGTGAGTATGAATGTGAGTGAGTGCCTATGAGTGTGAGCACACGAGAGTATGGACGTGAGTGATTGTGAAAGCTGAAAAAAATTTGGTGAATGAGTATGAGTGATTAGTCTCTCAAAGTGCCGACATATGATGTTAAACGAAAAGAACAGTATAGAGCTGTGTGTGATATTGTTCTACCAGTGCCTTTGTACAGAGTCATACACAGTAGAAGGGGTGGACTAAATGTGCTGAAAAGGGTCAGAAATAGGGAGGTTCCTTCGGCGGTTAAATTTTTTTCTTCTTTAAATTAAACACAGGAAAAATATCGATAAGGACCTTCACAGAAGAGCTGAGCTTTTTACACCATCGGGGTCACACTGCTTAATATGTACAAACCCGAAACCACAGACCATGTTTTTCGCACTTTTGGGAAGGAGTATATTTTTCGGACATGTTGCAGTGGACTATGAAGAAAGACTTTCCATTGCGTCAACATAGAATATGGTATCTCAAAGTAGATAATGAAAAAAAAACGACCCTTTGGATTTGGTAATGCCGAGAGCCCCTACTGTATATGGTATGTTCACATGGCAGGATACTACTGCGACCCAGACGCTAAGACAGCAAGAATTTATTTCAGACAGTGCATGTCTACCTTTATTAAAAATGTGAAAATTCAGAAATGAGTTCCTGAATGGCTGCCGTTGATTTAACCTATGGCATCACTGAAAAAACTTTAAGATCGACAATATCATTTCAAAGAGGACTGATAGCATGTTTTCTTCATTACTATATGAATTATCTGATATGTCATGTTTGTGTTGTATTTTTTTACCAATACAGGCAATAAAATAAAGCCTCAATAGCACAATAGGCAGTGCGTCAGTGCCATAGTCTGAAGGTGGTGAGTTCAATCCTCACCCGGCCCCGATTCATATTCGTGCGTAATGAAAGTAATGTTTTTTTGCGATGCGTCATCCAGACGAGGTTGGGTGACGCTGTTCCAGATTATATTGTTACGTCATCAACTGCACCAAACGTGTCAATGAAAGGGTTTTGATTTGAAATAATAAGTGCTTATGGGTTCCTGAGAGCGCAATTTTTGCTATAATGTTTGATTTCTGTCAGTAAAAAACAATTGTACAGAGATTTCGGTTGATGTCGTGTGTCCTGTTTCAAGTTACAGGGCAATATATGTATTGGGAAACGAAAAGATTGTTTTAAATAGAGTTGAACGAATGCCAGTGAGAGCTACCGCAAAAACATTTTTCTTTATGCTACATACGAGCACGCTTCCTGTCAAACCGTGGTTAAAAGAGAAGGGGATATTCTTACCTTGGGGCGTAAACTTTTACATCTGCGAGAAACCGGAAACAATTGATCACAATGTCCGGTATTGCTCGGACTCTGTCTTCCTTTGGGATATTCTGCAAAGGACATTCAAACAGGAATTCCCTTTAACTCCATACGGAATACAGTTTTTACAATTTGAAGATGCTATAAGTGTGCCCTACGATATGGTGGTGCTACTTTGCATGCACAGTGTGTGGA
Organism: Rhipicephalus microplus; assembly: GCF_043290135.1. Taxonomy (NCBI): domain Eukaryota; kingdom Metazoa; phylum Arthropoda; class Arachnida; order Ixodida; family Ixodidae; genus Rhipicephalus; species Rhipicephalus microplus. The sequence goes on from NC_134702.1 coordinate 188,611,989, forward strand.
AAACACCAATGGCTTTTCAAAATCTAGATGTAAATATGAGGCCTGCCAGTGAATATTGAAAAAGAATATTCTGTTCATTAGAGAAGTGCACAAATCCCTTATTGAATCACCAGAGTGCTTGCCTGTCTTTGAACAATTGGCTGTAATCAAATATTATTAATTTATACTATCAACAAGATACACTCGCACATTGCACATTTTATTTTCCGGCTGGGGCCGATACCATCTAAGCTGTGTAATATTTCCATCGCTATTAACAGGTGTTGAATAAAAAAGGGTGTAGCGCAGTGGTAGAACACTCGCTTTGCATGTGAGAAGTCTCGGGTTCAAACCCCGGCGGCTCCAAAGCGCTCTCAACTATATCGGTATATTTTTATTGTGTGTTGTTATACCATGGCACCAGTGCGCATTTCATAAAGTACATCTAATCAAACATCGCTGCTATTTTCTTTGGCCATATAAATATGCGGCTGTCCTCAATGACAAAAAATGTATCAGGCAGCACTGACGAGATTATTTTCATTAATTTCGACAAATGATTTATTTTATTGTTAAAACAATCTGATGATCACCAAGAAACGCGTTAATTGGCCGCTCCAGACGAAACGAGGGTGTAGCTCAGTGGTACAGCGCTCAATTTGCATGTGAGAAGTCACGTGTTCAAACCCCGGCACCTCCAAATGCTCTTTCGACTTTAGCGTTACCTTTTATATTACGTGTTGTCATACTACAGTACCATAAGTTACCAGTGCGCATATTATAAAGTACATCTAATCGAACATCGCTGCCGGTTTCTTCGACCATAGAATTATGCAGCTTTCCTAAATGACAAACATTGTATCGGCAGCACTGACGAGATGATTTTCATTAATTTCGACTAATTATTTATTTTATTGTTAGAACAATTTGATGATCACCATGAAACGCGTTAACTGGCCGCTCCAGACGTAACGTGTGTGTAGCTCAGTCATTCCACTTCCGGCTTTCGAGCGATACGGTCGCGGAATGTGCGGCTCCGACGGCGCCGTTTCAGCGGCCCGACCGGGCCGCGGTAACAGGGTTTTTTTTTAGCCTAGCGCCGACGATTATCAGGTGATTGTGCCCAATCTGCCTTCCGGACGTATCTCTGCGAATACCGTTTTCATGCATGGTGATCCGAGAGCCCGGCCTTACCGCGTCGAAGATTACCGGGACACTTTGGCCAAGCTTGGTGCGCTCGACGACGTTTTGGCGTTGGGGGAGTATCAGCTGAACCACGTATGGGCTGTGACACTGACGAGTGCTGAGGCTAATCGGAAGTTGCTCTCCGCAGTCGAAGTGAAGGTAAAGGATCGCCCATGTTTGCTCATTGACCCAAATAACCGCGAGGTTCGCTTGAAGCTTCACTGGTTGCTGCACGGTGTGACCGATGAAGACGTGCGTGTTGCCTTGACTCCCTATGGGAAAGTGTTCGAAGTGAAGCGGGAGAAGTGGCGAGCACCGGGCATCCCTGAAAAGGGCTCAACGACGCGGTCTGTGGGACTAAAGCTGCACTCCGACGTCAAGGTGGATGACATTCCGCACCAGCTCAAGATTGCCGGAGAGCTGACTCTCGTTGTCGTTCCGGGCCGTGCACCGTTGTGCCTACGGTGCAAGAGTACCGGACACATACGTCGCGACTGCCGAGTACCCCGCTGCAGTCGTTGTCGCCGCTTCGGCCACGAAGACGACGACTGCGCGAAGACATATGCCAGTGTGACCGGACCAGCGCAGGAAAGTGATGCACTGGGGCACCTCATGGACGAAGCAGACTCGGAAGAAACAGCAGGAGTTAACCCAAACTCTGCTGTGGAAGATGGGTCGTCATGCCGTCAAGAAGAGGGCGTGTGTGAAGCACCAGGTAAGCCCGACGCCGGGCTTCCATACGAAGGCGTAGGAGAAAGCAGTGAAAAGGTGGATGCAAGCAGCACCGGCGACACGTTTCTAGGCTTAGCAGACGAGACCCCCTCCGAGGCTGAACCGATGACTGGGATTGAAAGCGACAGTGGCGCCTTGACGGGGAAGCGTCCCCATGACGAAGGGAAAAAAGACAAGGGCACCACTGCTGCCTCGCCGGACGAACCACCCGCCAAAACGACTCCCGCTCGGCGGCCTCTCATTCGGCCACGGCCAACCATTTCGTCGGAGCGCAAGACGGCGGAAACGCCACCTTCGCCACCTTAAGGACTGTATTGGGACAAGGCGTTCAGGAAGGAATAGCAGTTGTAAGGTAAGCGCCATGCCCCTGGGTTTTTCGTAGCCTTACAATGGTGCAAATAGAAAATTCAATCTGTGTGGCCACTTTAAATGTGCGTGGCTTAGCCTCACGGAGAAAACAATGTTGGCTTTATCGACTAGTAAGTGACCTCGACCTTGACATACTGGCAGTCCAAGAGACTAAAGTCCATGGCGACGATGAAACTGGGGGCATGGTGCGCCAATTCTAGCCGCAGTATTCTGCTATAGTTAGCCATGCCATAGCCGGACTTCTTCCGGCTGCGTGTTGTTCGTCAGACAGAGTCTGGGTGCTAAAATAGAAGCCTCAACGTCATGTCCCTCTGGTCGGCTCGTCGTTTGTGATCTTTTATTTTCGGGATTGGAATGGCGCGTAATATGCTTGTACGCACCGACTGTCACTGACGAAAGACGCATATTTTTTGAACTAAAGCAGTATACCAAATGTAATAGGCTCCTAATCATTATTGGCGATTTCAACGGCGTCCTTCAGTCAAAGACAAAACTTCCGAACGACATTACAGGGATGCAAGTGCCGCTGTCTTAAGCGATACAGTAAGAGAACATGGTTTGGAGGATGTGGCTGAATGTCTCGGTGGTGGCCGGACTATGCAGTACACCCGCTTTCAGGCAGCCAGCCATGCCCGACTAGATAGGGCGTACGTGAGTGTTGAATTGGTACCGCTTTTCAAGGCATACCGTGTTAACGCCATTTCATTTAGTGACCACTGCTTGGTTAGCTTTCTAGTAGCTAGCGCGAAAGAAACGAAAAGAGCCTTCGAGTGGCAACTATGGAAATTGAATTCGAATCTGCTGAGTGATGAAACATTCATGGAGGAAATAATGACGGAAGTTGAAGAAATGAAAGTTCGCAGTAAAAAGACGTTTAGAGAAAAACGGGAGAACTTCAAGCAGGTCGTTTAATTGAATGCTTTGGAGCGCTCGAGAGCTATAAGCAGAGAAAAAGGAGCAGAAGAAAAGCAAATGCGCAGAAACCTGGAAAAATTGCTCCTCGAAAAATGTAGAATGCCCGGCGTGTTTATTGAAGATATTCGCGCCTTCAAATGTAAAATTGAGCGGTTCGATGTCGAAAGATACCGCGGTGCTATGGTTCGGGCAAGAGCCGAGCGACTGATAACGGCAGAAGCACCGTCAGAAAGGGCGTTGTTCTCGGAAAAGTGGCATGCGCGACGTAATCAGATAACACAAATCGAACACGAGGGTGAAGTCAGCGATGTCGCAGATGTTATCGAGCGTGCTTTCTTCGAGCACTTCAATGGTTTATTCGCCGCCAGCTCAGTTGATGTCTATCGCTTTAAAAAGATTTTTTACCGCTGATGCCAAAGCTTGACAATGATACAAAAGAAATATTGCATGAACCCATTTCGGAAGAGGAAGTTAACAATGCTATTGAAAGTATGCATCCGGGGAAATCGCCTGGCCCTGATGGTCTGACTTCCACCTTTTATAACTGTTTCAAGTTAGAAATAACACCAGTCTTAGCCGACGTTTATAATGAGGCATTCGAGCTGAAAATATTACCCCCGTCCTTTTCATCATCTCACACTGTTTTTATACAAAAATCGGAAGACCCCGTTGCACTGCGCAGAGTAAATTCTTATCGCCCAATCTGCCTCACTAATGGAGATTACAAGATATTCATGAAAATCCTAGGTAAAAGATTGCAAACAGTCAATACGGAGGTCGTGGGGCCGCATCAGACGTGCGGCATCAAAGGTCGAACTATCCTCACTAATATACACGCAGCCCGGAGCATCCTTGAATGTTGCGACGCTATTGGTGCGCGAGACGCAATGCTGCAAATCGACCTCGAGAATGCTTTCGACAGGGTGCCTCATGAAATTCTGCTGTGCATCCTAGATTATGTGAAGTTAGGGAAAATAATCAAAGAGGGGGTCGCCATGGCGTACCAAGACTGCCCAACGCGGCTAATCGTTAACAAGGTGGTAGGGAAGCGCATCCCAGTCAAGCACTCGGTCTGTCAGGGTTGTCCTCTCTCACCACTATTGTTTTTTGTACATAGAGTCCTTTTGCTTGAGTGTCGTAGAGAATGACTGTGTCCGTGGGTTTAAGTTGCACGAGGTTGAAGTCCGGCTGTTGGCTTATGCGGACGATATTGCCATTTTTTGCGCGGACTCTGACAGCATAGCAGCTGCTGTCAAATGCGTTACTAACATCTGTGCTGCAAGTGGCAGCGCTGTAACCTGGAGAAAATGCCTTGGCTTTTGGCATGGTGACTGGGCAGAAACCCCAGACAGTTTCGCCAGCATAAAGTTTGTTACGAAACCAGTGAAATACTTGGGTGCCCCCCTCGAATGCTACAAAGACAGCGATTCGTACTGGAGAAGCCAAGTGAATAACCTGCGGGAAAGAGTGAACAAGTGGAATGGGTGGAATTGGTTTATGTTTTCTAAAGGCAAAATTTGCAACATTTTTTAGTAAGTAAATTTTGGTATATATTACAAGTTTAACATTGTTCAAGGGTAAACATCCAAAAATTTCACCGTGTGTTCGCTGTCTTTGTGTGGGAATCGTCTTGGAAAAGATCGAGTCGGGCCAATTTATTTCTTCGAGTGCGAAATGGAGGACTGGGCTTGTCGCATTTGTTTTTAAGACAGGTAGTCAATCGATTTTGTTTCTTTAGAGACGTCGACAACCCATTCCTTCCACTGTCTGTCAACTTCGCCAAGGGGAACGCTTGCCTAACATGGTTGTATCAACCTGCAGCTTACCTGGTGGCATTTATGGCTTTCTCCGCAATGTTGTACTTTCTTGTAGCTTTCTGTCAGTGCGGTTTTCACTTGAATACTTGAGTCAAGTCCGACGTAGAAAGTTGTACAATGACCTATGTGATGTGTTTTTACGAGTGCCTTTGTGTCGGTCCCTTTACAATGTATGCCATGGCCACACTGTACTAAAGCGCGTCAAGGCGATGAAAATATCGCCAGGTGCTAAGCATTTCTTTTTTAAATTACATACCAGTACGCTGACCGTCAAAACCTGCATTGATGCAAAAGAGTTTTACGGTACTTGGGGCACGCATTGTATAATATGCAGAAAGGAGGAGACAATTGAGCATGTATTCATTGACTGCTGGGATGCTATCTTTCTTTGGGTCGTGCTCCAGCACACGATCAAAAAAAATTTCCCCATTGATGCACATGGCATCCGCTATTTGCAAATACCTTTGTAAATAGCTTGTATACTACAGAGAGCAAGCTGATCGGCCTGTAATTATTCATGTCCTTGTCATCTCCTTTCTGATGTATTAAGATGATAGCGTTCTTCCAAGACTCTGGTACTCTTCCGGTCAGGAGACACCTCGTAAACAGGGTGGCTAGTTTTTCTAACACAATCTGTCTTCCATCTTTCAGCAGATCTGATGTTACCTGATCCTCACCAGCAGCTTTGCCCCTTTGCATGCTCTCCAAAGCTTTTCTGACTTCTTCTATCATTACTGGTGGGGTGTAATCTGGGTTACTGCTAGTTCTTATAGTATTAAGGTCGTGGTTGTCTCGGCTACTGTACAGATCTCTGTAAAACTCTTCTGCTATTTTAACTATCCTATCCTTATTGATAGTTATTTTGCCTTCTTTGTCCCTTAGTGCATACATCCGACTTTTGCCTATCCAAAGTTTCCTCTTCAATGCTTTGACACTTCCTCCGTTTTTCAGAGCGTGTTCAAATCTCTCCGTATTATACCTTGTTACATCGCATACCTTACGTCTATTAATCAACTTCGAAAGCTTTGCCAGTTCTATTTTGCCTGTTGCACTTGACACTTTCATGATTTGACGCTTCTTAATTAGGTTCTTCGTTTCCTGGGAAAGCTTGCCAGTGTCCTGTCTAACTACCCTGCCTCCAACTTCCACTGCACACTCCGTAATGGTAATTGCTAACAGAGTAAAGAAAACATTAGAATTCAATCAACCAAAGGAACAAGCAGGATTTCGAACAGGCTACTCAACAATTGACCACATTCATACTATCAATCAGGTAATAGAGAAATGCTCAGAGTATAACCAACCACTATACATCGCCTTTATAGATTACGAGAAGGCGTTTGATTCAGTAGAAATATCAGCCGCCATGCAAACACTGCGGAATCAGGGCGTAGATGATGTATATATAAACATTCTGGAAGAAATCTACAGGGGATCAACTGCTACCGTAGTGCTTCCTAAAGAAAGCAACAGTATACCAATCAAGAAGGGTGTAAGTCAGGGAGACACAATTTCCCCAATGCTATTTGCCACGTGCTTACAGGAGGTTTTCAGAAGCCTAGAATAGGAACAGTTAGGGATAAGAGTCAATGGAGAATACCTTAGTAACCTGCGCTTCGCCGATGACATTGCATTTCTGAGTAACTCGGGGGACGAATTGCAACTCATGATTACGGAGTTAGATAAGGAGAGCAGAAAGGTGGGTCTTAAAATTAATCTGCAAAAACGAAAGTAATGTACAACAACGTCGGCAAGGAGCAGCGCTTCGAGATAGGTAATAGTGCAGTTGAAGTTGTAAAAGACTATGTCTACTTAGGGCAGGTAGTAACCGCAGAGCCGAACCATGAGATTGAAGTAACTAGAAGAATAAGAATGGAGTGGAGCACATTCGGCAAGCACCCTCAAATTATGACAGGTAGATTGCCACTATCCCTCAAGAGGAAGGTATATAACAGCTGTATCTTGCCGGTACTTAGCTACGGAGCAGAAACTTGGAGACTTACAAAGAGGGTTCAGCTTAAGTTAACGATGACGCAGCGAGCAATGGAAAGAAAAATGGTAGGTGTAACCTTAAGAGTCAAGAAGATAGCAGAGTGGATTAGGGAACAAACGGGGGTTAAGGATATCATAGCTGAAATCAAGAAGAAGAAATGGACATGGGCAGGTCATGTAGCGCGTAGACAGGATAACCACTGGTCATTAAGGGTAACTGACTGGATTCATAGAGAAGGGAAGCGGTTTAGGGGGAGACAGAAGGTTAGGTGGGCAGATGAGATTAAGAAGTTTGCGGGTATAAATTGGCAGCAAAAAGCACAGGACCGGGTTAACTGGCGGAATATGGGAGAGGCCTTTGTCCTGCAGTGAACATAGTCAGGCTGATGATGATGATTATTTGCAAATACAAAGAGACGACGGTACCTATATGATATGATAATGCTTATAGCTCTTCATAGCATTTGGAATTCCAGGATGGCAGTCATGCACTTTGATGTAGATGCACGAGCGCCCACCCACTACTTCAAAGAATATATAACAAATTTTGTGGATGAACAAAAGTTGCAGGAATTCACCCCAGAATGGTTGGCGCGCGTCGAACTATTATCGACGATAAAAACGTTTTAACAGATGCGTGGCTACATCATTTGAGCCACGGTTTTTACAATGTTTTGAATTGTGTTGTGTACTTATCTGTTATTATGTGTATTGTTTACGTGAGCCGAAGACAGGCAATAAAGAAAAAAAGTGTAGCTCAGCGGTAGAGCGCTCGCTTTGCATGTGAGAAGTCCCGGGTTCAAACCCCGGCCCCTCCAAGCGCTTTCGTCTTTAGCGTTACCTTTTCTATTACGTGTTGTCATACTACAGTACCATGAGTTACCAGTGAACATATCATAAAGTACAACTAATCGAACATCGCTGCCGGTTTCTTCGACCATAGAATTATGCGGCTTTCCTCAATGACAAAAAAATTGTATCAGGCACCACTGACGAGATGATTTTCATATAATTTCGACTAATGATTTATTTTATTGTTAGAACAATCTGATAATCACCAAGAAACGCATTAATTGGCCGCTCCAGACGTAACGGGGGTGCAGCTCAGAAGTAGAGCGCTCGCTTTGCATGTGAGAAGTCCCGGGTTCAAACCCGGCCCCTCCAAAGCGCTTTCGTCTTTAGCGTTACCCTTTCTATTACGTGTTGTCATACTACAGTACCATGAGTTACCAGTGCGCATATCATAAAGTACATCTAATCAAACATCGCTGCCGGTTTCTTCGACCATAGAATTATGCGGCTTTCCTCAATGACAAAAAAATTGTATCAGGCAGCACTGACAAGATGATTTTTAATAATTTCGACTAATGATTTATTTTATTGTTAGAACAATCTGATGATCACCAAGAAACACGTTAATTGGCCGCTCCAGACGTAACGGGGGTGTAGCTCAGTGGAATTCTTTCGCCGGCACTCGCACGCGTCGGATCATGGGCTGCCGCGGAGCGCCAAAGGCGGTCCTTGGTGGCCGCGGAAACAGGATTACAGAGGAAAGTGACAAGGATTATGAGATCATCTTGCCGAATCTGCCAACAGGAAGTATTGCTTTGAACAAAGAATTTTTGCACGGTGATATTCGAGTGAGGCCTTTCAAGGTCGAAGATTTCCGAGACGCCCTGGACAAGGAACGACTGCTTCCCGACGTAATTGCATTGGGCGCCTACCAGATCAACCATGTTTGGGCCGTCACCTTTAACAGCCAGGAAGTGACGAAGAGGTTGACTGAACTGAAAGAACTCCAGTTCATGGGACGCCGCTGCCTCGTTATCGACCCTCAGGAGCAGAATGTGAGCGGCGGCGGCTTCACTGGCTGTTACACGGCGTTTCGGACGAAGATGTCCGCACGGCGTTGGCAGCGTTCGGGAAAGTTACAGAAGTGACCCGGGAACGCTGGCGTGTGGAAATAGTAAACGAGAAGAATTCGACGACCCGCACTGCTTTCATTAAGCTGAAAAGCGGTATGAAAGTCGAGGACCTGTCTCAGCAGATACGAGTCGCCGGTGAATTAGCCTTAGTGGTAGCCCCAGGTCGGCCTATGCAATGCCTGCGTTGCAGTGGAACAGGACGTGTGCGTCGCGAGTGTAAGGTGCCTCGGTGCTCGCGCTGCCGGCGTTTCGGGCACGGCGACGTGGAATGCGTCCGTTCGTACGCCGCAGTGACCGCGTCAGCGGAGGCCGAAGATGCGTCAGAACACATTATGGACGTGACAGAAGCAGAGGACGTGGCAGAAGGTTGCGGAGATCAAGTCGCAGAAAATTTGAACAGCATATATGCAATCAGTAGACGAATCTACACCGGCACCTGAGGACACTCGACCAGGTTCTGCAGCTGTATCGACCGAGACAGCTGACAATGCAGTGACAGACGCAGGCTGTGAAGAAGCCGGAGCGTCTGCCCATGCGTCGGAACAAGGCCAAGTAGTCGATGGTGCCTCCGGTAGCGTTGGTTTTGACATGAAGATAGACGGAACACGTGCAACGCCAGCTGCGTCTCTTGGCCCAGCGGTGCCGTTCCAGCCATTAAAAGACCATTGGAAGAACCTGTGAAGACGGGAGACAAGAACAGTGCAAGTAGCGTGGAAGAACCACCAGCAAAGACGCCGACTGGCAGATGCACCAGCATGAGAGCAAGAGCTGGTGGCACCACGGACAAGAAAGCTGTGAACAATTCAATTCTACTGTGCAGTGAAACCGGGCGGTCGGCCGGTCCTGGAGGCGTCTAGCGTAGCGCTAGACGTGCAAGGTAAGCGCCATGCTCCGGGCCTAACTCCTCCACATGGTTGTAATGGCGCCTCAAGTATCATTTAGCTTCGCCACGCTGAATGTTAGAGGCTTGGCTTCAAAGAAGATGCAAAGCCAAGTCTACCGGTTGTTATTGGAAGAAAGTCTGGATGTGTTTGCAGTGCAGGAGACGAAAGTTGAAGTTGAGGAGGAGACTGGGAGCATGGTGCTTAAGTTTACATCACGGTATTTTGCCACTGTGAGCCAGGCCATAGGCACATCAGGGGGATGTGTTCTTTTTGTTAGAAAACTGCCAGGATTAGTCATAGAAAATGTCTTTTCTTGCTCTTCAGGCCGAGTAGTATGGTGTGATATTGTTTATTGTGACACTGAATGGCGCATTATATGTGTTTATGCTCCAACTAATGTCCAGGAAAGATCGGGTTTTTTTTCCAATTTACGAGAACATATGTGTACTAGTAGGAAACTCTTATTGGTGGGTGATTTCAACTGTGTTTTGAATGAAAGTGATAGATCAAGCAGGCGCAACGTTAAAGATAGAAGCAGTGATGTCCTGGCACAGGTTATTATTGAACACGAATTAGTAGATGTTGCGGAGTGTTTGCATAGCTCCCGAGATGTGAAGTATACCCACTTTCAAGGCACAAGTAATGCCCGATTGGATCGACTTTACCTTACTGCAGATGCGATAACCCAGTGTAGCAGTTATAATGTTGTCCCTGTTTCCTTTTACGATCACTGTCTTGTAAAATGCAATAACGGGTCAAAAAAA